>NC_066516.1:6945180-6957680 GCF_024679095.1 Eriocheir sinensis
GTAAAATAGGAGATGGTAATACTAATGATAATGATAATAATAGTAATATTAATAAGAATAGTGTGAATAAAAAGAGAAAGTAAAGTAAGATCAAGAAAAGGTAAAGATAAAGAAGTAGTAAGAATGAATAACTTATAATAACAATAATAATAATAATAATAATAATAATAATAATAATAATAATAATAATAATAATAATAATAATAATAATATTAATAACCATAAAAATAAAAGTGAAGAAAACTAAATCATCAAAACCGACATCAACAACAACAACAACAACAGCAACAACAACAACAACAACAACAAACACCACCACCACCGCCACCGCAAACAACAACAACAACAACAAGCTGCGGTCAAATGAGGGTCAGCGTGAGAAATCCATTGAGTCACGGTGACCTTGACCAGGCGGTGACCTCAAGCCGAGTCGGAAGTATCAAGGGGAAAGAGTTTTTTGAGGGAGAGGATGACAACATGTAATGGAAGGGTGATGAAAGGGTGAGCTGATGGGGTGAAGGGGAGGGTGTGGAAGGGGGTGTAATGAAAGGGTGAGGAGGTCAAGGGATTTTTTTTTTTTCTGATGGGGCGTGGTGTGTGTGAAGGGGATAATGGGGAGCTATCGAAATATTGTAAAGGGTATTGTGAAGGGGTGAAGGGGAGGGTGATGAAGGGGTGTAGTGTATGGTCAAGGGGAGCTTTCTATAGGGCGTGAAATGTGTGGAAGGGTTAATGGAAGGGATTAGAAGCGAATAACAGGAGTTGAGAAGGGGAAGGATGTTATGAGGGAAGAAATGGAAGAAAACAAAATAAAAACAATATCAACATAAAGAAGAAAATTAATATAGAAGGAAATAATGGATAGGGAAAAGGATGTGAAAAGAACATAAACACAGATGGAGTAATGATGCATAGAAGGAAATAAGAGGGAGAAAAAGCGAGGATGTTACAAGTGATGAGAGGAATGGGAAGGAAACGATAATTATACATTGACTGATCTGATAAAAAGGAATCGTCAGGAGAATCAACGGATAATTGTTTCTGAATGATCGCTTTTGAAGATGCATCATTTGAGCGCCATCAAAGTGGAGAGCCGAAGGAGCGGAGGACGAGAACAGGAAAGCCATAAACGCGGAGAGAGAAAGAAGTAGAGGATGATAAAACATGGAGCTGGCAATATAGAGAGATAAAAGCAATCGAAAGTGTAGGATTAAAAGCAAACTTAACTTGTATAATGTAACTCCTATCCAATCTCTTTAGGGGCAGTAAGTAGCGGGCTTTTTTTTTTCATTATTGTTTTCTTTTTTTTAAGCCCTTGATCTGTCTCCTTTGCTGTAAAAATAGATAAATTAGTTGTTGTTTTTATTTTACGTTTCACTTATGGCACCGATAGACTTTCTTGGTGGGGATTGGTGGCCTGCCCAGCTCGTTATGACGCAGGCAAATGGTTATAGGGGAACCATTTTGCTTGGCTCATGCTGTCACACGAAGCTCATCTTAGATCCTCTTTTGGAAGGAATCTAGAGTCTGGACTGATAGGTGGTCGTTAGGACAGCATGTGAAGGCCGCACGCTGACGACTTAGCCAATTAATGAATGAATAATTTATCTGAAAAAAAAATATAAACAACCAAGTGAATAAGTGCATTAATAAATAACTAATGAATAATAAACCAGCGAGTAGCGGGCTTTTTTTACTAGTGATTCCTTTTTTTGTGCCCTTGAGCTGTGTCCTTTGTTGTAAAAAAAAAAAAAGGAAAAGATACTAATCGGCCATTAATAGGATTTCCTGAGAATGTCTTTTGTTGATGGTCACGACATAATCAGCAACCACACGAGACGACCGACTAACGATCTCGTCACGTGGTAAGCTGTTAATGGGGCTAATCTATGCGTCATTATGCTCTCTCTCTCTCTCTCTCTCTCTCTCTCTCTCTCTCTCTCTCTCTCTCTCTCTCTCTCTCTCTCTCTCTCTCTCTCTCTCTCTCTCTCTCTCTCTCTCTCTCTCTCTCTCTCTCTCTCTCTCTCTCTCTCTCTCTCTCTCTCTCTCTCTCTCTCTCTCTCTCTCTCGTTTGACTGTGTTTTTCCGTGCGTATCATCCTGTGTGTGTGTGTGTGTGTGTGTGTGTGTGTGTGTGTGTGTGTGTAGGAGCAATTGGGCGTGACCGTGTGCGCGTGTGATCTATTGCATTATGGACACGAAGTCACACACACACACACACACACACACACACACACACAGAGAGAGAGAGAGAGAGAGAGAGAGAGAGAGAAGCTTCAACATTGACATTTATCTGTGTTTTTACTTTAATTAATATAGATAGGTTTATTCGCGTGACAATTTATTTATCTATTTAATTTCCTTTATTGGCCTAAAACATGTATACTTGAAGAAAAAAAAAACTATATACATTAAATCCTTCTTTCAATTTCTTTTCTAATATATGTTTTCTCGATTTCCTGTCTAATACATGTTTTCTTTCTCCTTGCAGGTCAGTCAACGGTGCAGGTCACGACAGGTCACCTTAATTAACCAGCGTGTCAGGTCAGTTGGGTGTGACGAGAAGGCTGAGAGGGTGAGGGTGGGGAGGGGGGTGTCCGTGGAGGAAGGGGAGAGAGTGAGGGGATTTAAAGGGGATGGTGTTAGTTTGGGGGTACGGAAGGGTGTGTGTGAGGGAATGGGAGAAGAGGAAGGGGGTGTATGGGAGGGTGTGAGGGTGAGGGGTCGTGAAGGGGAAGAGGGTGGAAGAAGGGTATGAGGGGGGAGAGGGGATATGAGGGGAGTGTTTAGCGGAATGCCTGGGGGTGAGGGTGGAGTGTATGTGGATGGGAGAGGGAGGTAGAAGGGGTGGAAAGGGTGCGTAGAGAGGGCTTATGGGCATTTATAGAGGGGAGAGGGAGAGGGAGGGGGGAGAGGCGTTTGGATTGGGGAGTGGGAAGAGGCTGGGAGGGGAGAGGTTGAGGGGAAGGGTAGAGGGGAAATGGAAAGAGTTAGTGGTAGGGAGAAGGGGAAGGGGAGAGGGGAGATGGGAAGAGTTAGTGGTAGGGAGAGGGGGGAGGGGAGAGAAGAGAAGGGAGGCAGAAGGGAGAGGAGAGAGATGAATCAGCGTCAACATTCCTCTTTTGTGTGGACAGCGAGAGCCTGATTGTGTGTGAGTGTGTGTGTCTGTGTGTGTGTGTGTGTGTGTGTGTGTGTGTATGGTTTGTTGTCCTTACGTGTTCCCAGCACCTCTGAGCCGCACCCACGCCCACACCCATGCCTACACCCACACCAGTCAGCCTTTCTGTGTCCCGTTATTGTGCCACGCCATTGCACGCTACCAGTTGTTGTTGTTCCCCTTTATGTTCTTGATTTCCAGTGTGTCTCCTTTTCTCCTCTTGGTAGCCTCCTTCGCCCAGGCCTTACATGCTTACAAGATAAATGATTAACCCGGTAGCAGCGACGGGCCAAATTTGTGCCATGATATAAACCCCCCAAAATAGATGATACATAAACTGATCACAAATGCTTTGATATATATTATGAAATGGTTTGTGGGAGTAATGATTTTTTTTCATATTTCTCGCTAAGAGGGACCATTGAGAAACATGATCCCCGCTGCTACCGGGTTAATAACTTATAGCGGATTTTTTTTTTTTGGCCCTTGAGCTTATAAAAAGAACAACACACGACTTCGTTTCAAATATGTCCGCCACCGTAGATAACTTTTTTCTTCCTTGCCTTATCTCATTAAAAAAAACTTTATCTTTTTATCTTTTGCCCAGCAAGTTAGTAAGTGAAGTTGGGGTCATACACTATTGCTGCGCGTGGCCTCGGTATTCATCTCCGTCGCATCAGGCCTTGACCTTTAAAGAAAAAAACTTCGACATTTAATCTTTTGCTCAGTCATCACCTGTTTATTTTTTTCGCCCACTTGTTACATTTCCAGCCAAAGAGAAAGAGAGAGAAAACAATATCAGTTTCACTATTGTACACCACTCTGGAAAAAGCTGTTACTGCTGCACTTACCACTTTACTTTTTATTCTGTGACATTTGCCTTGAACTGCCCGCCCGCCCACACGCACACTCACCCAAAATAAACAACAACAACAACAAAAATGCACTTCAAGTCAATAACGAAAACCGAATCATCCGTGAACTGAGGTATAGAAGGAGATAAGAAGAACAAGGCGAGGATTTTATGGGGGAAGGAATGGAAGAAAAGAAAGCAATATTACATTGAATGATATAAAAGGAACCTCAGAACAAAGGAGAAGGATTGACGAAAAAAAGGAGATGAGAAGAATAGGGGAGAGGATGTGATGAGGTAAGGGATGGAAGAAAAAAAATCAATATTGAATGATGTGAAAAGAAGAACCTCAGAATCCATATAGAAGGAGATAAGAAGAATAGGGACGAGGATGTTATAAAGTAAATAATGGAAGAAAAGAAAACAATACTATACGTTAAAAGATGTGAAAAGAAGAACCTCAGGATAAAGAAGGAAGAATGATGAACAGGAGATTTAAAAAAATGAATAAGGAGGAGTATAGTAGGACGTTCTGAGGGAGGAATCAAATGACTCTCCTTCTATTTTTCTCTTTCTAATCCTGCTACGTCTTTCCTCCTCCTCCTCATCCACTGTCCCTTTCTTCCCCTCATCCATCTTCAACCTCATCTTCGTGTTCATCTCCCCTCCTCATCCACCAACAAGCCTGAGCGAACAACCAAAGGGACATACAAACAGGTAGACGGACAGACAGACAGACAGACAGACAGACAGACGTGAGGCAGCATAACCAGAGAAGCAATCCCGTTCATCTTCTCACACATGCTGACTTTGCTACAAATATAAATAGAAGCTTTTTTTTTCTTTTTTCGAGATAAAGAGAGGCAGACCAGGTAGTTTCAACGCCTCAAACCCGCCGCGCAGATTAAAGACATTTCACCGCCCAAGACCACTTATTTGACAAGGCTTTCGTAGGAGTTGTAGGCATTTCCGGGAGTAGTTTTATGACCCTGTTGCTAGTTTGACCCCTCCTCTGTATCGTGAACCTGAAGAAACACTCATTAGAACCAGACTGACCCCCTCTTTGACCTTTAGAATTGGTGATGTGTGAAGCGAAAGTGTCATAATATCGCCCTTAGTGACGTCGGCAAATATCGGAGGGGGAGGGAAGCGAAGGGAAACGTATCTAGGGAAACAAGTGCAAGAGAGTAGAAGGAAGAGTGTAGAGAGAGCAGTTTGGTGCACGCATAGGTAGGCAACTCATAACTGTCTGACCTCACCCTTTGCCCGTTATCTTACTGACCTCATGCGTAAGCAGAGCTATATTCTGACCCAGCTTCCCATCCCACGTGAAGCTGCCGGGTCACCTTTCTGTCTCTTGGTTGTCTTCTTGCTCATTGACGTAAATAACCCTGACGTGTTTCTGAAGTCTGCAGAGGGCGTGTATATTATGATTATTATCCAGTCCCAGTATTATCTCTTCGCAAGCTCAGCTATTTTAGGTACATTGCTTTTTATTTTCGAAATGAGGCTTGTTATGTTCACGAAATAGCACACCAAGTTTATACATACGACGAAAATATCAAGTTTTTTTGTACATTTAAGTCACACACAAGTTTATGCAGACAACAAAAAAAAAACGTTAATTTTAAACTCTAAAAAAAAAAAAAAAAAAGCCTCACGATGTATTGGTTTGTTCTCAGTAGCGGCAACACTTACCCAACCTCCTGCCGGGGCTTGGTGAGTGCGTGGCTGCGCGCCTTACTCGTGTCTCAATGAGCGACGCGTGTTGGCGGCGCCTTCCACAAGACGGGCGCTGGTGAGGGTGGTGGCAGGACTGGCAGCGTCTCGTGGTGTACCTTGGACCGTTCGTCTGACTGCTTGGGTTAATGTTAGGGTCGTCGTGTTTCTCCTCGGCTGAAATTCGTGGTAATATCAAGGCTTATGTTTGCTTGTCCTTATCTCATTTATCCGTTCGTAGCTCTTACCTTCGGCCGTTCGTCTGACTGCTTGGGTTAATGTTGGGGTCGTGGTGTTTCTCCTCGGCTGAAGTTCGTGGTAATATCAAGTCTGCTGTTTGCTTGTCCTTATCTCATTTATCCGTTCGTAGCTCTTTTCCTCTTTATTTTGTCTGTGATATTCGTTAGTGTTTCTTCATCGTTTAATTTCTGCTCTTTATCCTCGTTTTCTTCCTCCATATCATCCTTGTCCTCTTCCTCCTCCTTTATTCTTATTTTCCTTCTCCTCTTCCGCTACCAGAATCTTCACCCTTCTCCTTTTTCTTCTTCCCTACCATCTTTACCTTTTCCTTTTTTCCTTTTTCTCCTTTACTCCTTTTTCTTTTTTTTCTTTTTTCTCCGTTTCCATCTCCTTCCCTACTACCATCCTTTTCCTCCCCCTCCTCCTCCGTCTCTTCCTTTTTGCCTTTTTCTCCTCTTTTCATTTTCCCTCTCCTCCTCCTCCTCCTCTTCCACCACCATCTTCAAATCCTCACTTCACTACCTCCTCCTCCTCCTCCTCCACTTACCATCCCCACCTCCTCCTCCTCCTCCTCCTCCTCCTCCACTTACCATCCACACCACCTCCTCCTCCTCCTCCTCGCCATCCCCGATATCGGTCTTTCCCTCGACGCAGAAGTTCTTGTGCAAATTTGCTGCTTGAGTCGGACGCGGCGAGTTACAGGTGATGTGTGGAATTGACTTGACGGCGAGGGGGCGGGGAGGGGCGAGGGGGGCGGCGGGGTGAGGGTCGTCGTTGGAGGGCCGGTGATGGGGTGTAACTGTTGGCGGCGGCGGGGGTGATGGGGTGTAACTGTTGGCGGCGGCGGGGGTGATGGGGTGTAAATGTCGGCGTTTGATGGGGTGGGGAAGGGGCGGGGATGGGGCGGGGAGGGGCTTACACGGGGCCATGGTGCGTTCGTTGTTATGGTGACGGGGGAAAGGGTGAGGGTGGTGGTGCGTGCGTGTGTGTGTGTGTGTGTGTGTGTGTGTGTGTGTGTGTGTGTGTGTGTGAAATTGTTCGGAGTGTATCGTATTTGGTCATGCAATAAAAAATCAAAAAAATACATGAAGGCAAAGGTCACATTACATTATATATTATTTGTTGTTGCTGTAATAATTCTGAGGTGAAGGTTTATTTCGGATCTTTACCCATAGTGATTTATTTTTTACGTTGATTTTGAGGGTCCTTTTTTTATATTAGTCTCCCTCTTCATCTCTTCTATGGTAGTTTCCCCTCCCTCCTCCTTTCTTCTAATCTTCCTTGCTAGTTTCCTCTATCCTTTTCTCTCTCTCTCTCTCTCTCTCTCTCTCTCTCTCTCTCTCTCTCTCTCTCTCTCTCTCTCTCTCTCTCTCTCTCTCTCTCTCTCTCTCTCTCTCTCTCTCTCTCTCTCTCTAGTCTCTCTCTCTCTCTCTCTCTCTCTCTCTCTCTCTCTCTCTCTCTCTCTCTCTCTCTCTCTCTCTCTCTCTCTCTCTCTCTCTCTCTCTCTCTCTCTCTCTCTCTCTCTCTCTCTCTCTCTCTCTCTCTCTCTCTCTCTCTCTCTCTCTCTCTCTCTCTCTCTCTCTCTCTCTCTCTCTCTCTCTCTCTCTCCTAGTCTCTCTTCCTCCCTCCTTGTCACTCCTCCTCCCTCCTAGATCTCCCTCTCCCTCCTAATATCTCCTTCTCCCTCCCTGTTTCTCCCCTTCCTAGTCTCTCTGTCTCGTCTCTTCCTCCCTCCTTCTCTTCCTATAAAACAAGTCTCCCCTCTTGGTCTCCTCTTTCCTCCTGGTCTCTTCTATTTCTTTTGATAGTCTCTCCTCTCCCTCCTCGTCTCTCAGTCTCATCATCATCATTTTCATCAGAACGTGTGACAGACAAAGTGCATGACAGATAGTTTGTTTGTTACATGAAAATCCTTCCCTGTGGATAGCGGTAAACAAAATCGTCCCCCCTAGTGTAGCTTTTTTATTGCTATTTATTTTTATTGTTGATTATTTACGCCACACAAGAGCTGGCTGGCTGGCTGACTCGCTGGCTGTTCATGACGCGGCCTTCATCCTCATGTAACCTTTTGCTGGCAGTGTTGTTGTTGTTGTGTGTCCGGTTGACATCACACGAGAGCTGGCTGGTTGGATGTCTATCAATCTTGTAACTGAAGCCTGAGTAAATTTGTCGTTGCGGTTAGTGTTGTGGTTTTGTATGGAACAGACACACACGAACGTTTGTTGGTAGTACTCGTAATAAAGTCTGAGTCCTTTTGTTTAACTTTTTCGTGTGTTGTCAATCTTGTAATCGAAGCCAGAGTGCATTTGTTGGTGGTGGTGTTACTGTTGTGGTCTTATACTTAAACAACACGCACTAAGTTTACATTAGCAGCGAGTAGCGGGCTTTTTTTTTTTTATTGTTTCCTTTTTTGTGTGTGCCCTTGTGCTGTCTCCTTTGCTGTAAAAAAAAAAAAAAAAAAAAAAAAATCTTCACTTAGATGTCGCTCTTTTATATAACTTTATCTTGTGTTATAGTGTGTTCCTTTGTGTCACACTGTAGTTTTGTTACACAGCACACACACGAAAGTTTGCTGTTAGTCATGTACATTTCGACCTTTTGTTCAACTTTTGTTTTTGTGAGGCGCTTTGTGTCACATTGTAGCTTGCTGCATATCAAGTAACCCTTAACCTTTAAAGGACATCTCATTTTTTTAGGTTTTTATTTTATCTTATTTTGTGTTCCTTTCTGCAACACAAGGGCTTACTGCTCACCACGCAAAACAACCATGTCACCCTCTTATTATTCTATTTTTTGTTGTTTCTTTGCTTCCTATGAAAGCTGCCTATCAAGATATTTTCACTCCTATGCCACGCTTTCTGATTTAGTTTCGTGTTTCTTTGAGTATGGCAAAAGAGTGGACTTACGTTTGTGAAAGTGAAATGAGAGTTAACTCTTCACCTGATAACTTTTGCTTTTATTTCTACTTCTTTTGATCTTCTTGCATGCTCCTGTGCGTAAAAAAAAAAAAAAAAAAAACGGGTAGACAGGGCATCTATTCGATTTCATATTTCTTTAAGTTTTCTTGCTTTCCTGAAAGTGAAATAATAGCTGACTGTTCACCCGTTAACTTTAACATTTATTTCTACTTCATTTGGTATTCATGCAAGTTCCTGTCCACCAAACAAGGGCGGAAAGTCACCCCCTCCCTCCCCCTCGCGTCAGTGCCCGCAGCCTAATAACGTAAGGTAACGGTTCAGCAGAGCAGCCTCTAGCGAAACTCTAGCCGCCACGGGTCAATGCGCAAGTTAGGAAAAGTCACAACGCGTCTCGCCCTTCATGTTGATATATATGTAGGCACGTCCCCGCCGCTCCCTGCATTCATACATGGACGTGCGTTGTATACCGATGGTGCGTCCAGCCGAGCGTCCAGGAGCCTTTCAATCTGTGGGTCCCAGTAGCGGTGAAACGTAAAAGTAAAAAAAAGATGTATGTATGAATGTTTGCTTCAAGGCTGAGGGACCAGAGACGGGGCACCACTACACCCCAACCCTTCCCCTTCCCCCCTTACATTTCCCCCTTCCCTCCTCCGCCCCCCTTCCCTTCGCCCCCCTCTGCCCCCCTCCCCCTCGCTCCCCTCCTCACTCATCCACGAACAGGTACACGGAAATACCTGGCCGGCCGCATATGACTGACCAACACACACACACACACACACACACACACACACACACACACACACACACACACACACACATGCACGGGATCAGCGTAATATTTGACCGGCCTGAGGGGTAGCATGAGGTGGGGGGAGGGGGGAAGATGGAGAGGGGGTGGGGGGAGGCACCCTTTTGATATTACCATTTTCCTTCCTCACTCTTCCTCCTTCAGTAGACCTTCCTTCCTTCCTTTACTCCTCCTCCTCCTCCTCGTCTTCCTCACTAGCTGTCTTTCTTCTTTCCCTCTTTACTTTCTCCAGTCTTGCCTTATCCAATCTTTTTTTCTTTTTTCTTTTTTTTCTCTTTCTTTTTTTCACTCTTCCTCCTTCAGTAGACCTTCCTTCCTTCCTTTACTCCTCCTCCTCCTCCTCCTCGTCTTCCTCACCTGCTGTCTTTCTTCTTTCCCTCTCTTCTTTCTCCAATCTTTTTTTCATTTTTTTTCATTCTTCTTCCTTCCGTAGATCTCCCCTCTCTTTCCTCCTCTTTCCCATCTCTCTCATTAGCATTCCTCCTTACCACCTTTTTTCTTGTTCTTTATTTTCTTCTCTTTCTTCGTTTCAGTGTTGCAATCTACTTACTTCACAGCTTCCTCATTCCTGGGTCACGCTGCGTTACTCAGACTGGTCGATGACATTTAAATGGACGAGAGATGAAAAAAAAAAATTGTATTGTCGCCTCATTGATTCTTCTTTTCTTTTGTCTCTCTTATGGTGGTCCGCCTCGATGTTGGTTCCCTTACTAATTTTATCTCCTTTTTATTTTTTGTTTTCTGTTTTTATCTATTTTTTTTACCTTTTATTTTATTTTTGCATTTTATTTTTATCTCTCTTTTTTATCTATTTTATTTTTGTATTCTATTTTTATCTCGTTTTTATCTTCTATTTTATTTTTATTTGCTATTTTTTTTATCTATCTCGTGGTAACCGTTGTTTTGAATTTGCTATTTGCGTGTTTCCTACTCCAACAAAGCAGCATTTTACAAGTTTTTTTTCATAAGAGTGTCCACAATATCTTTTTTTTTTCTTTTTTTGCGTATATGAAAGGGAAGTCAGATGAATTTTCTATTGTTTCGTTTCCATTTTTTTTTTCCACAAACAGTATTTATTTTGTCATGCTCTCGAAGTAATCTGTTGACTGCTATCCCCCGAATGTCAGTTTATTCCAGTTTTTACAGAATGATCAGCTTCCTGGTAAAATACAAAACTCATTATTCGATACTGGAATTACACGGCATATTTTTCAAAGAACTGTGGAGAAGCTATGACGAACTTTTTTAATACATCTTAACTTAATTAGATATGACATAAACGAAGCCGGTTTCTTGAAATATTTTTTAAGAAATTCATAAAAAAGCTATGACAAACTTTTCAGTTCCTCAATCTTATTACACAACGATCGCTACTTTCCAATGAATTACAGTAAACCCTCGCTATATAACGTCACCTCCTTCCCCCATTTAGTTTGTTCGGGGAAGGAGGTGACGTTATATTCGATAACCCGTTATATCCGAGGGATCCGAAATTTTCGCATATCACGAACCTATTATATGGGGTAAAATGTTCATTATGTTTGATCATTTCCGATTATTTTAGATGTATTAGATGAAAGGTGAGGCATGGAAGGACGAGATCGGAAGTGATTACAGTATGGTGGATACCAGATACACACCACTTGCTTGGCATTGTTTGAACCGCCGCCGATCAACGTGCGAACCGAACCTCGCACTTACTGAACACGGTGGAAGGATGGGAAGAGCCGAGGAGGAAGAATAGGAAGAAGAGAATACGAAAATATGGAAGAGCAGACGACAGAGGAAGGAATAATAATAATGATAATGATAATAATAATAATAATAATAATAATAATAATAATAATAATAGAAGGAAAAAACATAACTTGTTCAGCAAATCCCCGCATGTACCGCACTGACCCAAAATGTTAGTTAAAGCCGAAATTCGTTATACCGAGGTCCGTAACCGCGTAGGTTTTCTGTATTAGAAATTGGTATTCCCTTTCCCGCTAAGTTCTATATTTGAAGGGAAAGTGGGTCATGACTACTTTTGGGTGTTGTCAGAAGGCCGCGGCAATTTCCAGGGACCAACTACGTAAAGGCCGTGACTGCAAAAAGAGAGAGAAAAAAACGAAGTGTGGCGGCGTTTGTAACAGTGGATGGTAGTGAAAGTGGTGGTGATGGTGATGTCACTGATGAAAGTGGTAATCTTGGTAGTGGTGGTGGTGATGGTGAGGTGGGAGGTGGTGGTGATAGTGGTGATGTCATTCATGGTGTTGGTGTCATTGATGATGGTGGTGGTAGTGGGGGTGGTGATGGTGGTGTCGGATGATGATGGCAAGAAACATCATTTATGGAAGTGGTGGTGGTGGTAGTGGTGGTGGTGGTGGTGGTAGTGTTGGTGATGGTGGTGATGGTGGTGGTGGAAGTTAGGGAAGGCAAAGTAACAATTCCTATTAGTAGAAAGTTGTAGAGAAAAAAAGAGAAAAAAATGAAAGGTCAATAGAGAGAATGACAGTTACAATGGGAAGGGAGCTTGACTTTTATTTCTCTCTCTCTCTCTCTCTCTCTCTCTCTCTCTCTCTCTCTCTCTCTCTCTCTCTCTCTCTCTCTCTCTCTCTCTCTCTCTCTCTCTCTCTCTCTCTCTCTCTCTCTCTCTCTCTCTCTCTCTCTCTCTCTCTCTCTGTCTCTCTCTCTCTCTCTCTCTCTCTCTCTCTCTCTCTCTCTCTCTCTCTCTCTCTCTCTCTCTCTCTCTCTCTCTCTCTCTCTCTCGCAGCCTGGAACAATACAAGGAAGAAAAAGTGAAAGTCGCTCAACCCATTAT
>NC_066516.1:6962680-6965577 GCF_024679095.1 Eriocheir sinensis
CTACTACTACTACTACTACTACTACTACTACTACTACTACTACTACTACTACTACTACTACTACTACTACTACTACTACTACTACTACTACTACTACTACTACTACTACTACTACTACTTAAATAATGATAATAATGATTAATATTAAACCAGTCTTCTCAGGGAGGGAAGGGGAAGGAGAGTAGCAAGGGAGGAGGAGGAGGAGGAGGAGGAGGAGAAGGAGGAAGTTGAGAATCAGCAAAGGACTCTAATCTGGCGGGTCAAGAGGAAAGCGGAAGGAAAAAAGAGGAAAGAGAGAGAGGGAGTCATTTCGCAGAAGACTTATCAGATTAATCCTCGTGAGTGGGCACCCTCTTCCTCCTCCCCCTCCTCCCACTCCTCCTCCTCCTTTCCTCGTCCTCCTCCCACCCCTTCTCCTCTTTCCTCATCTTCCTTCCTCTTTTTCCCGGCCAACCCCTAATCCTTCTCCCCCTCTCCATCTCCCTTCCTTCCCCTTCCTTCTCCTTCCTTCTCCTTCCTTTTCTGCTTCATTCCCCTTCTTCCTTTCTCTAAAAAAAACAGAACTTCTTTATTTTCTCTTTTAAAACAATAATTCGTCTCCATTTCTTGAGCTTTTCTTTTCCTTACTTTTTTATTTACTTTTACACTCTGCCTCTCCTTATCTGTTTTTTCTCTCCTCCTCCTCCTCCTCCTACACCTTATCATTTACTCTCCTCCTCCTCCTCCTCTTCTTCTGGCCATCCCCTCTGGTACCTCTTCCTCCTCTTATCTCTCTCCCTCTCCTCCTCCTCCTCCTCTCCTTTTCTCCTCCTCCACTTTATTTTCCACCCTTTTATCTCTTCTCATCTCCTTCTCTTCTTTTTTCCCTTCTCCCCGTCTTCATTTCTATATTCCACTTCCATTTCTATTTATCATTCTCGCCTTTCTCCTTCATTCTCCCCTTCTCTCTTTCTCTCTCTCTTTCCCTTTAACAATTTATTTATATTCTTTCCTCCTCCTCCTCCTCCATTTATCGCCTTTCTCAGTTCCTTCTTCGTTTCTAGTTTTATCAGTTTGTGTTTGCGTTGCTTTCTTCTTATTTATCTTTTCTTTCTTTTTCTTTCGAGTTTTTTTTGTTTATTTTTTTGTTTTGTTTTGAATGGTTGGCCTGTTTTCTCTCTCTCTCTCTCTCTCTCTCTCTCTCTCTCTCTCTCTCTCTCTCTCTCTCTCTCTCTCTCTCTCTCTCTCTCTCTCTCTCTCTCTCTCTCTCTCTCTCTCTCTCTCTCTCTCTCTCTCTCTCTCTCTCTCTCTTTTTTTTTTATTTTTTTTTTATTTACACAGACACTTGGTTACATCAGGGCCTAGTACCTATAACATTACATTACACTGCGGCACTAGTTTGTAGGCTAAAGGGAACATAGTTGGTATCCCCTATCTTAAAGCCTAACCTGTTCACAAATTGTTCAGCCACTGGTTCACAAACAGTTTATATTGTTGCCGGTGTGTGAACTGTTGAGGCAGCTGACCGGACGCAAGGAGACGGTTCCATATATGCACGTAAGTGTTTATAAACTGCCTCTGGTAGTGAGTCGTCCGGCATCGCTGCACCACCAGAGCCGTGGGTGCCGCCTCCGCTGACCGGGTGTTGGCTGTCACCTCCCGCTCCGGCTGGCGCAGCGTCCTCAGGTGCTCCACTCCCTCCTGCTGTATTTTGTACAGAGTGGTGAGGCCGGCCACGTCTCGCCGGTGTTGGAGGGTCTGCAGGGTCGGTAGGTGCTCCGGCAGTCGATCCGTGATGATCCTCCGCCCTCTCCTGGATCTTGTCGAGGAGCGCGAGATGGGTACTGGCAGCTCCCCACGTTAGGCACGAATACTCAAGGGAGGATCGGATTTGTGCCTTGTATAAGACCTCGCGCCCTCGACTGTCCATCAGCCAGGAGATTCTGCGTGGGACGTCAGCTTCCGTGAGGCTGCCCTTGCCAGCTGCTGGATGTGCGTGCGGAAGGTCAGCCTGGAGTCATGTGAGGCCCAGCACCTCCACTTCCTCACGTGGCGTCAGCTTGAGTCCCTCAAATTCAAGCTGAGATCCACAGGTGTCCTGGCCACCACCAGCAGCTGAGTTTTGCTGGGGCAAAACTTAACTTGCCACTTACTCCCCCAATCTGCAATTCGCCGGAGTGTGGCTCTTGGTTGGCGTGCTGCCTGGGCCTCTCCCTCCTGGCTCTATTTTGTGGAAGTCAAAAGTGATGTCATCGGCGAACGCTTTGGCACTAGGAACAAGATGGGGAGGTCAATTTATGTATATGTTCGCATAAAGTGGCCCGATGACGCTGCCTTGTGGCACGCTTTGTGTAAGATCCCGGGTGTGGGGAGGACTTGTGACCATTTCAGGACCCTTGCCAAGGTGGCGTTCCTCCTATAAGTAATTTTTCCATCGACTTCAAAGCTTTCCCTCCAATCGGACTGCTCTCATTTTTTTTTTTTCTAATAGGGCGGTGTGCCACACTCAGTCAAATACCGCCCTCAATGTCTGAGTGCCAAGAGCAAACAGTGGCTCTTCCTTGGTCCCAGGCACCTAGCAGACTCTCTACTCTCTCTCTCTCTCTCTCTCTCTCTCTCTCTCTCTCTCTCTCTCTCTCTCTCTCTCTCTCTCTCTCTCTCTCTCTCTCTCTCTCTCTCTCTCTCTCTCTCTCTCTCTCTCTCTCTCTCTCTCTCTCCTCTCTCTCTCTCTCTCTCTCTCTCTCTCTCTCTCTCTCTCTCTCTCTCTCTCTCTCTCTCTCTCTCTCTCTCTCTCTCTCTCTCTCTCTCTCTCTCTCTCTCTCTCTCTCTCTCTCTCTCTCTCTCTCTCTCTCTCTCTCTCTCTCTCTCTCTCTCTCTCTCTCTCTCTCTCTCTCTCTCTCTCTCTCTCTCTCTCTTCT
>NC_066516.1:6965590-6985590 GCF_024679095.1 Eriocheir sinensis
TAAGTGAGTCTAAGAATACTGCACAACAATGACCCTGAACTTAACCCCTCCCAATTCTCCCTGCTGCACTATACATATAGACAACATAATATATATATTCACTGCATTAAACTGTACAGTGCCTCTCTAAAGTTCGTTGCAAAATAATGATAACCTAATTGCTAAACTTTCTGCTTTGCTTCTCACTCAATCTCTACTTCAGAGGAGTCCGCGGCCCTTACTTTTCTTCTTTCAAATTATGTCCACTTACTTAACCTCCTCGTTGTGAGTAGCTGCTGTCATCCTTCTTAATGGCTGTTTCTTTGGTATTCTTTCTCTGAGTCGTCGGATAATCGTATATCCTGAATAGCAAACTTCTCTTCAAATAATGTCCACTCTCTTAACCTCCATCTTGGTGAATAGCGGCGATCATCTTTCTCGACGCGGCTGTTTCTTTGTATTCTTTCTCTGAGTTTTCGGATAATCTCGTATATCCCTGAACAGAAAACTTTCCACATCCATCAAGGCGACGTCCGCGCTAATCATCGTGAAATTTGATAAATTGGCAAAGTTCAGATCATTTATTTGTCTCGCTAACTTTTTCTCTCCTTCAGGACTCCTGCCAGCAACTTCTTGCCTCTGGCGGCCTTTGAATCACTGGGATTTACAGTAAATCACTTTGTGTTTCCGTGACTAATGTTGGCAACTGACCCACCACACATGTGCCTTCCCATATATTTCTTGCATATACACTATACTCTTGAATTCTGACTCGAACGGTTTGTTGTGGTCCACATAAGCGTCTGAAACTCTAGATAATTGCGCCATCTAATATCACCATTACGAATTTGATGTCTTTAATACTATAAACACGGCACGAACACAAGTTTCAGCATTTTTCGCCAGTGTGTGTGTGTGTCAAGATCTGCTTACATGAAGAGTGATAGCAAACCCAGACGCGTGGCTTGTATGCGTCGGCGGTAAGTTTATCTCTCATCGTCGTCCCATCGCCGTAATCCAACTATTGTTTAAAAGAACGATGTAGTATTGACTGATGTGTGTGTGTGTGTGTGTGTAACGTTTATACAAATAGATCATAGTACACAACATGCTGCGTCTATATTGTGTGGAACTTTATAATTACTAAAGAAGCGTTGCTCAGTGCTCAAAACCGGTCATCATTGCCTTTTTGTTCTGTAAGGAGTATCATAACTCGTTCGTAGTAAGGCGTAAAAGCAATCTATACAATAGTAAGGTGAACTATAACGTATACCAGTATGGTCTAAATCAGGTACATAGGACGTTATAGAAGATTTGTTGATAAAACATGCTGTTACAATCTTATCTTGAAATATAAGAAAATGGAAAAGTTATAAAATTCAAGGATCACTTATTACACGAAAAATGATGAAAAAATATCAAATAAAATAAAATAGGTGATGTTCTTCTTTTTTTTATTTAACGTGTTCAGTGCTTACTTTAGGCATGGCAGTTATTTGTTCATGTTAAAGTTCTCTGACCTGTTGGGAGCTATTAAAGCTTCTGCCGATTATATTATACAATTACACAATATAATATAATTATATATACATATTTACGGTGGGTGTAGTAGCAGCTACCTGTGGGACGCAATCTTCATCTGCTGGGAGTGGGACAGTTGCCACATCCACATCAGCAGTGAGGTTGTTCCACCACACCACCGCTGGTGATGGAGAAGGCATGCTGGTGGGTGCTGGAGGGCCATTGGCACTCCAGGAGGAGGCGTTGCTCAGCACCCTTCTCGCTCCCTGCGTGCCCAGACCTCCAGGTAGCCCTTCAGGTCCGTCAGGTGGGGGCAATTAGGCCCACTTGTGCCTTGTGGTAGCACCGTCAGGCAGCGATGCGGTGACGGTGCCCAGGCTATTCCCAGCTGGTTCGTGGCTGGTCTTGAAGTTCTTCCTTCGTGGGTGTTAAGGTTAGTTGTTGTTGTCGCTGTGTCTCCCACTGCCTGCCGGTGGTGCTGGTGTCGTTGATGATATGCTTCAGCCTCCTTCCACCCCGGTTCAGCAGGTTGAGGTAAGAAGTGGCGCTGCCATCCAGGTGAGCGGTGCATACTCCATCACTGACTCTGGACTTCAGCCTATAGAGGGTAAGTTCAGCCTTCAGCATCGAGGAGGTTCTTCATGCGCGCAGGAGGTTCCGCCTCTGGAGGCTTATGCTACCTTTCAAGGTGATTTATTGAACCGCAGTTGAGTCCACCCACGTGCCCAGGATGTCGACGCTGGACTGCAGAGGGATGGTGTTGTTCCTGAATCCGCTAGTCTGCCGTTGAGTTGCCCTCATGTCCTCCCGAGAACGTGATATTACCATACCTGGGTTTTGTCAGGGCAAACCTGACTTCACACCTCCTTTTTCCCAGGCCATTATGTTCAGCTAACCGTCTGTTGACGGACCTATCACGTCCTGGCTTTCCTCTCCTCTTGATGTTCTGGAGTTTTTTGTCTACAACCTTGCTGAATCCACTCTCTCTCTCTTTTTCTCTCTCTCTCTCTCTCTCTCTCTTCATTTTTTTTTTGCCCAACCCAGTGTAATATAGGTGTTTGTTGATTCTCGTGGCCTTATCATCTATCTGAGGACCTATTACATTATTCCGAAGCCTTTGTCATCACGGTACATACACACACACACACACACACACACACACACACACACACACACAAACACACACAGAACAGTATCAGAGAGACAGAGAGAGAGGACCCCACCACCTTATAAGGACAAATTAAACTCCCACTGCAATCCCAAGACAACAACAAAATCTGTGAACCTGTTTGGTCTTGTCCGCTGACTGTATCTATTTTGAGGCTGAATGGAAGATAAAGGTGAGATGAAGGGGTGGAAGAAGGGAGAGGTCAGACTGATGAGGTGAAGGGAGCAAAAGGGATGAAGGGTGTGAAGGAGGAGGAGTTTTGCTGAAATGGAGAGGAGTAGTAAAGAAAAGAAATAGAGGAGAAGAGGGGATATTGCTAAGTGAGAAAAAAAAAAGGAGGAGGAAGTAGTTCTGGTGGGAATGGGATATGAGGGGATGGGATGTGACAGAAAGTGAAGGCTTAGATGATAGGTGAGGACCTGTAAGGGAGTGGATTAGACTTGTGTAATTTATTGTTCAACAAGTGAGGAAATAAAAAAAGAATAATAAGAAGGAAGAAGGAGGGAGCTGTGGTTAGGACAAGAGAGAGCAGATCTGCAGTGGTGGAAGCAGTCTCTCTCTCTCTCTTTCTCTCTCTCAAAAATCCTTTGTGTTCTGTGTAGTGTGTCTGTGTGTGTGTATGGTTTGTTGTCCTACGTGTTCCCAGCACCTCTGAGCTGCACCCAGCCCATGCCTACACCACACAGTCAGCCTTTCTGTGTCCTGTTATTGTGCTCCCATTGCACGCCAACCAGTTGTTGTTGTTCATGTTCTTGATTTGTGTTCTTTCTCCTCTTGGTAGCCCTTCGCCCAGGCCTTACATGCTTACAAGATAAAATGATTAACCTGGTAGTGACGTAATAAATTTGTGCCATGATATAAACCCTCAAAATAGATGATATAAACTGATCACAAATGCTTTGATATATATAGAAATGGTTTGGAGGAATGATTTTTTCATATTTCCAAGAGGGACCATTGAGAAACATGATCCCTGCTTACTGTTAATAACAGGATTTTTTTGCCCTTGAGCTTATAAAAGAACAACACACGACTTCGTTTCAAATATGTCCGCCACCAGATAACTTTTTTCTTCCTTGCCTTATCTCATTAAAAAACTTCATCTTTTTCTTTGCCCAGTGTTAGTAAGTAAGTTTATATACTATTGTTGGTATTCCTCGGTATTCATCTCCGTCGCATCAGGCCTTGACCTTTAAAGAAAAAAACTGACATTTATTTTGAGTCATCACCTGTTTATTTTTTTTGCCCACTTGTTACATTTCCAGCCAAAGAGAAGAGAGAGAAATATCAGTTTCATTACACACCACTCTGGCTGTTACTGCTGCTACCACTTTACTTTTTTATTCTGTGACATTTGCCTTGAACTGCCTGCCCGCCCACACGCACACTCACCCAAAATAAAACAACAATATCAATAAAATGTCTGTTGATGAATCATCTGTGACATTTAGAGAGGTGAAAGAACAACATTGAATGCAGAACAACAAAAAGAAACGTTAAAAGATGTGAAAAGAAGAATCAGGAGATTTAAAAAATAAGGAGGAGTATAGTTCTGAGGAGGAATCAAATGACTCTCTTCTATTTTTTCTTTCTAATCCGCTGTCTTTCCTCCTCCTCCTCATCCACTGTCCTTTCTTCCCTCATCCATCTTCAACCTCATCTTCGTGTTCATCTCCTCCTCATCCACCACTGTTGAGCGAACAAACCCGGACATACAAACAGGTAGAGACAGACAGACAGACAGACAGTCAGACGTGAGGCAGAACCAGGTTCCTGTTCATCTTCTCACACATGCTGACTTTGCTACAACATAAATAGAAGCTTTTTTTTCTTTTTCGAGATAAAGAGGCAGACCAGTTTTGCCTCAAACCTGCTGCGCAGATTAAAGACATTTCCGCCCAAGACCACTTATTTGACAAGGCTCGTAGAGTTGTAGCATTTCCTGAGTATGACCTGTTGCTAGTTTGACCCTCCTCTGTATCGTGAACCTGAAGAAACCTAGAACCAGACTCCCTCTTGACCTTTAGAATTGGTGATGTAAGTTTTTTCCGAGTGACGTGGCAACATCGGAGGGGGCGAAACGTATCTACGGAAACAAGTAAGAGAGAAGAGGAGAGAGTTTGCACGCAGGTAGGCAACTCATAACCGTCTGCTCACCTTCTCCGTTATCTCACTGACCTCATGCAAGTAGAGATATTCTGACCCAGCTTCATCCCACGTGTTGCTGTCACCTTTGTCTTTGGTTGTCTTCTTGCTCATTGACGTAAATTCCTGACGTGTTTCAAGTCTGCAGAGGTTTATGATTATTATCCAGTCCATTTTTCTTTGCTTTATGTTGAAATAGCACACCAAGTTTATACCTGAACATGTTTTTTTGTACATTTGTCTTTCGTTTATGCAGACCCCTTTTAAACTCTTGCCTCACGATGTATTGGTTTGTTCTCAGTAGGGCAACACTTTACCCACCTCCTGTCTTTCAGGAGGTGTGGCTGCTCCTATCGTGTCTCAATGAGCGACAGTGTTCGGCGTTTTACAAGAGTGCTGGTGAGGTGGTGGTGACTGGCAGCGTCGTGTACCTGGACGTGTTCACTGGAATGTTAGGTCGTCGGGGCTGATTCGAATATCGGCTTATGCTGTCCTTATCTCATTTATCCGTTTTGTGTTTACCTTCCTGTCTGTCTGAGTTGTGGTCGTGGTGTTTCTCCTGAGTTCGTGGTAATATCAAGTCTGCTGTTTTTTGTCCTTATCTCATTTATCCGTTCGTAGCTCTTTTCCTCTTTATTTTGTCTGTGATATTCGTTAGTGTTTTCATCGTTTAATTTCTGTTTTATCCTCGTTTTCTTCCTCCATATCATCCTTGTCTTCCTCCTCCTTTATTCTTATTTTCCTTCTCCTTCCGCTACCAGAATATTCATTCTCCTTTTCTTCTTCCCACCATCTTTCCTTTTTTTCTCTTTTTCTCCTTATCTTTTTTCTTTTTTTTCTTTTTTTCTCCGTTTCCATCTCCTTCCTACCACCATCCTTCCTCCTCCTCCTCTCTCTTCCTTGCCTTTTTTTCTCCTCTCATCCTCCTCTCCTCTCTCTCTTCCACCACCTCTTCTCACTCACTCTCCTCCTCCTCCTCCTCTCTCTCACCTCCTCTCCTCCTCTCTCCTCTCCCTCCTCTCCACACCACCTCTCTCCTCTCTCTCCTGTATCTTCTATTGTGTGTGTGTGTGTTTGTTCTATCGTATTTATGTCTCTCTGGTCACTCTCTATTATTTGTTGTTCTAATTTTTATTTTGATCTCTAGTGATTTATTTTCTCACGTTGATTTGTCCTATATTCTCTCATCTCTTCTATCTAGTTTCTCCTCCTTTCCTCTTCCTTCTCTTCTCTCTCTCTCTCTCTCTCTCTCTCTCTCTCTCTCTCTCTCTCTCTCTCTCTCTCTCTCTCACTCTCTCTCTCTCTCTAATCTCTCTTCCTCCTCCTTGTCACTCCTCCTCCCTCCTAGATCTCCTCTCTCCTCCTATCTCCTTCTCCCTCCCTGTCCCCTTCCTAGTTCTCAGTCTCGTCTCTTCCTCCTCCTTCTCTTCCTATAAAACAAGTCTCTCTTGGTCTCCTCTTTCCTCCTGGTCTTTCTATTTCTTTTGATAGTCTCTCCTCTCCTCCTCGTCTCTCAGTCTCATCATCATTTCATCAGAACGTGTGAGACAAAGTGCATGACAGATAGTTTGTTTGTTACATGAAAATCCTTCCTGTGGATAGTGGTAAACAGAATCGTCCCCCTAGTGTAGCTTTTATTGCTATTTATTTTATTGTTGATTATTTACGCCACACAAGAGCTGGCTGGCTGGCTGACTGCTGGCTGTTCATGACGCGGCCTTCATCCTCATGTAACCTTTTGCTGGCAGTGTTGTTGTTGTTGTGTCCGGTTGACATCACGAGAGCTGGCTTTGGATGTCTATCAATCTTGTAACTGAAGCCTGAGTAAATTTGTTGTTGCTTAGTGTTGTGGTTTTCAGACACACGAACGTTTAGGTACTCAAAGTCTGAGTCCTTTTGTTTAACTTTTCGTGTGTTGTCAATCTTGTAATCGAAGCCAGAGTGCATTTATTGGTGGTGTTACTGTTGTGGTATACTTAAACAACACGCACTAAGTTTACATTAGCAGCGAGAAGGGCTTTTTTATTGTTTCCTTTTGTGTGTGCCCTTGTGCTGTCTCTTTGCTGTAAAAAAAAAAAAAATCTTCACTTAGATGTCGCTCTTATAACTTTATCTTGTGTTAGTGTGTCCTTTTGTCACACTGTAGTTTTGTTAGCACACACGAAAGTTTGCTGTTAGTCATGTACATTTCGACCTTTTGTTCAACTTTTGTTTTTGTGAGGCGCTTTGTGTCACATTGTAGTTTATTGCATATCAAGTAACCCTTAACCTTTAAGGACATCTCATTTTTAGGTTTATTTATCTTATTTTGTGTTCCTTTCTGCAACAAAGGGCTTACTGTTCACCAAACAACCATGTCACCTCTTATTATTCTATTTTTGTTGTTTCTTTGCTTCCTATGAAAGCTGCCTATCAAGATATTTTCACTCCTATGCCACGCTTTCTGATTTAGTTTCGTGTTTCTTGAGTATGGCAAAAGAGTGGACTTACTTTGTGAAAGTGAAATGATTAACTCTTCACCTGATAACTTTTGCTTTTATTTCTACTTCTTTTGATCTTGCTCCTGTAAAAAAAAAAAAAAACGGTAGACAGGCATCCCTATTCGATTTCATTTCTTTAAGTTTTCTTGATTTCCTGAAAGTGAAATATTGACTGTTCAATTAATTTTAACATTTATTTCTACTTCATTTGGTATTCATGCAAGTTCCTGTCCACCAAACAAGGGCGAAGTCACCTCCTCCCTCGCGTCAGTGCCTGCAGCCTAATAACGTAAGGTAACGGTTCAGCAGATAGCAGCGAAACTCTAGACGGGTCAGTTAGGAAAAGTCACAACGCATCCTGCCCTTTCATGTTGATATATGTAGGCACGTCCCGCGCTCCCTGCATTCATACATGGACGTGTTGTATACCGATGGTGCGTCCAGCTCGGCGTCCAGAATCTTCCCAGGGTAAGTAAAAAGATGTTTGCTCAAGGCTGGACCAGAGAACCACCACACCCCAACCCTTCCTCCTCTCCTTCCCTCCTCCTCCTCTCTTCCCTGCCCCCTCCCCCCTCCCTCGCTCCTCCTCACTCATCCACGAACAGGTACAGGAACCTGGCTGGCCTGCATGACTGACCAACACACACACACACACACACACACACACACACACACACACACACACACACACACACACAATGCAGGGATCAGCATTTGACTGGTGAGGGGTGGGAGGCAACCTTTGATAACCATTTTCCTTCCTCACTCTTCCTCCTTCAGTAGACCTTCCTTCCTTCCTTCTCCTCCTCCTCCTCGTCTTCCTCACTAGCTGTCTTCTTCCCTCTTACCTTCTCCAATCTTACCTTATCCAATCTTTTTTCTTTTTCTTTTTTCTTTCTTTCTTTTTCCTCTTCCTCCTTCAGTAGACCTTCCTTCCTTCCTTTACTCCTCCTCCTCCTCCTCCTCGTCTTCCTCACCTGCTTTCTTCTTTCCCTCTTCTTTCTCAATCTTTCATTTTTTCATTCTTCTTCCTTCCGTAGATCTCCCTCTCTCCTCCTCTCTTCCCATCTCTTCATTCTCCTTACCACCTTTTTTTCTTGTTCTTTATTTTCTTCTTTCTTCGTTTCAGTGTTGCAATCTACTTACTTCACAGCTTCCCATTCCTGGGTCACGCTGTTATGACTGGTCGATGATCAAATGGACGAGAGATGAAAAAAAAATTTGTCGCCTCATTGATTCTTCTTTTTTCTTTTGTCTCTCTTATGGTGGTCCGCCTCGATGTTGGTTCCCTTACTAATTTTATCTCCTTTATTTTTGTTTTCTTTTATCTATCTTTTTTACCTTTTATTTTATTTCTGCATTTTATTTTATCTTCTTATCTATTTTATTTTTGTTCTATTTTATCTGTCGTTTTTATCTTCTATTTTATTTTTATTTTCTTTTTTATCTATCTCGTATAAACTGTTGTTTTGAATTTGCTATTTGCGTGTTTACTACTCCAACAAAGCTTTTACAAGGTTTTTCATAAGTGTCCATATCTTTTTTTTTTGTATATGAAAGGAAGATGAATTTTCATTGTTTGTTTCATTTTTTTTTCCACAGTATTTATTTTGTCATGCTTGAAGTAATCTGTTGACTGCTATCCCCTGAATGTCAGTTTATTCCAGTTTACAGAATGATCAGCTCTGGTAAATACAAACTCATTATTCGATACTGAATTACAGTATATTTTTCAAAGAACTGTGGAGAAGCTATGACGAACTTTTTTAATACATCTTAACTTAATTAGATATGACATAAAACTCTTTGAAATTTTTTAAGAAATTCATAAAAAGTTATGACAAACTTTAGTTCCTCAATCTTATTACACACAACGATCGCTTTTCCAATGAATTGTAAATTTTTCTAATTGTCACCTCCTTCCCCATTAGTTTGTTAAAGGAGGTGACGTTATTTCGATAAAGTTATATCGAGGGATCCCAAATTGCATATCACGAACCTATTATATGGGGTAAAATGTTCATTATGTTTGATCATTTTGATTTTGATGTATTAGATGAAAGGTGAGGCATGGAAGGACAGATGAAGTGATTACAGTATGGTGGATACCAGATACACACCTCTGGTATTGTTTGAACTGTTGATCTCTCTCTCTTATTCTTGTAGAGTCCTCACTTTTCCTCTCTCTCTCTTTTCTCTCTCTCTCTCTCTCTCTCTCTCTCCCTCTCACTCGCTCAACCCATCTCCTTTTTCTTTCTCTCTCTCTCTCTCTCTCTCTCTCTCCAGGTTATCTTCTCTCTTCTCGGAAAGACTCGTTTTATCTGTGATAACTGAGAGGCAAGTGGTAAAGATTCTTTAGGGTGAGGTGGTGGAGGAGGAAAAACGGAGGAACATCTGAGATTTTTAGAGTCTGGTGGAGGAGGAGGAGGAGGAGGAGGAGGAGGTATAAGAAAATGTGACTGCTAATTTCTTGTTCCTGATTGTTTCATTTTCACGACTCTTTTGTGGTTTATTTATCTCTCTCACTCTCTCTCTCTCCTCTCCATCTTCTTCTTCAATCTTTTTCTTCTTCCTCCATTTGTTTCTTTTTTTTCTTCCACTTCCTCCACTTCATCTTCCTCCTCTCTTCTTCCTCTTCCTATCTGTTCTTTGTTTTTTTTCCTCTTTCTTCACCTCTCTTTCTCCTTCCTCTCCTCTTCTCTTCTCATTCCTTCCCTTCTTCTCCTCCTCCTTCTTCTTCCTCTCACCATTTACTCTTATTTTTTTCTTCTCTCCTTGGTTTTCTCTCTCTCTCTCTTTTTTTTTTTTTCTGTTCTTGTTTTGTTAGTATTAGTTGCTGTTGTTCTGCTTGTTTTGTTTTGTCTTTGTTGTTGTTGTTGTTGTTGGTGTGGTGGTGGTGGTGGTGGTCTGTTGTTCTGGTGGTGGTGGTTGCTCTTGGTGGTGGTGTTGTTCTTTATGGTATTCTTTCTTATATTTCTGTTGTTCTTTTGTATTCTTAGGTAGTTGTTATTCCTAGGTAATTTTGTGTTTTGTTCCTTAAATTCTTGTATGTTTTCATGTGTCTTTCCTACACACTTTCTGCCTTCTTATTTTCGTTGATTTTTTTTCTTTTTAAAATTTAATCTTCCTCCTATTCTCTCTCCTTTCTCCTCCTCCTCCTCCTCCTCCTCCTCCTCCTCCTACTACTTACTACTTTATTACTCACTACTCTTCCTACTCTTCCTCCCTTTCTTCCATCCTCCTCTCCTTCCCCACCTTTCTAATCACTTTTAAAAGTGTTGATTGCCTTGCTTCCATTCGTTAAGGAATTCTTAATCACTCCTCTATTACATTTCTATCCAGCGACTCAATGAACCCTGACTGCCTGTCTGTCTTTCGTTTCTCCTCCATTCTGTCTGCTTTCTGTTTGTCCGCCTTCGTTCTCCAGATGATTATTGGTTTCATTTTTCTTTAATCTTCCACTTATCATTTTTTATTTCACGACAACCACGACCTGTCCTCTCTCCGAATAATAACAGTTCCTGTTATTAAAATTCTGAACATTTATGTTCTCTCTCTCGTCACATTTTTCTCTTTTCCTCCCATCCTTCTTCATCTCCTTCCCTTCTATCGCTTTCATCTTCTCCTTTTCCCTTCTTCCCTTCCCTTCCTTCCCTTCTTCTAAGCACAGATCTCATGGCTTCCTTCTGCCTGCTGTCCTCCTTTCTTTCTTTTCTTTTCTGTTTCTCCCATCTGTCTGTGATTCTTCTTTACAGATAAGAAGGGAAGGAGAAGGTGGGTATGGAGGATTCTATCTCTTCTCGCTTCCCTCTCTCCCTTTTTCTTTCCTTTCCTCTTTATTTCTTTTCTTCCTCGTCTTTCTGGTCTTGTCTCCTCCTCCCTCTTCCTTTCTCCCTTTTTTCTCATATTTTTCTCTCTCTTCCTCCTTCCTTCTCTCCTCCTCTTCTGTTCTCCCTCTCATGACCTCGTTTTCTCTTTCATCTCCTCTCCTCCTCCGCTTCATGTTCTTTACATCATAATTAATTTTCTTTTTTTTTTAATATTTACAATGAAAACCTGATGTAATGTGGATGCCTGATGATGACTATGATTACTAAACTACAACAAATACTACTCAAAAAACTGAAAACCACACCACCACCACCACCACCACTACTACCACCACCACTAATACTACTAACCACCACCACCAACCACCACTTCTACTACCACCACCACCACCATCACTACCACTACTCACTACTCACTCACCATCTGGTTACCTTCCTCAGTCTCATTTATATTTCTCGTGAGTCCTCCTCCTCCTCCTCCTCCACTCCTCTTCCTTTCCTCGTCCTCCTCCCACCCTTCTCCTCTTTCCTCATCTTCCTTCCTCTTTTTCCTGGCCAACCCTAATCCTTCTCCCCCTCTCCATCTCCTTCCTTCCTTCCTTCTACTACCTTCTCCTTCCTTTTCTTTTATTCCCTTTCTTCCTTTCTTAAAAAACAGAACTTTTTATTTTCTTTAAAACAATAATTCGTCTCCATTTCTTGAGCTTTTTTCCTCTTTTTATTTACTTTTACACTCTGCCTCTCCTTATCTACTTTTTCTCTCCTCCTCCTCCTCTTCCTCCTCCTCCTACACCTTATCATTTACTCTCCTCCTCCTCCTCCTCTTCTTCTGGCCATCCCCTCCGGTACCTCTTCCTCCTCTTATCTCTCTCACTCTCCTCCTCCTCCTCTCTCCTTTCTCCTCCTCCACTTTATTTTCCACCTTTTTATCTCTTTCTCATCCTTCTTCTTTTTTCCTTCTCCTGTCTTCATTTCTATATTCCACTTCCATTTCTATTTATCATTCTCGCCTTTCTCCTTCATTCTCCTTCTTTCTCTCTCTTCCCTTTAAAATGTATTTTTCCTCCTCCTCCTCCTCCTCTTCCTCCTCCTTCCTCATTTATCGCCTTCCTGTTCCTTCTTGTTTCTAGTTTTATCAGTTTATTTATGTTTTCTTCTTATTTTATCTTTTCTTTTTCTTGAGTTTTTTTTGTTTATTTTTTTGTTTTGTTTTGAATTTCTCTCCTCTCTCTCTTCTCTTTTTTTTTTTTTTTTTTATTTTACACAGACACTTGGTTACATCAGGGCCTAGTACCTATAACATTACATTATATGGCGGCACTAGTTTGTAGGCTAAAGGAACATAGTTGGTATCCCCATCTTAAAGCCTAACCTGTTCACAAATTGTTCAGCCACTGGTTCACAAACAGTTTATATTGTTGCCGGTGTGTGAACTGCTGAGGCAGCTGACCGGACGCAAGGAGACGGTTCCATATATGCACGTAAGTGTTTATAAACTGCCTCTGGTAGTGAGTCGTCCGGCATCGCTGCACCACCAGAGCCGTGGGTGCCGCCTCCGCTGACCGGGTGTTGGCTGTCACCTGCCTGGCTGGCGCAGCGTCCTCAGGTGCTCCACTCCTGCTGTATTTTGTACAGAGGGTGAGGCCGGCCGTCTCGCCGGTGTTGGAGGGTCTGCAGGGTCGGTAGGTGCTCCGGCGGTCGATCCGTGATGATCCTCCACGCCCTCTCCTGGATCTTGTCGAGGAGCGCGAGATGGGTACTGGCAGCTCCTCTCACGTTAGGCACGAATACTAAGGGAGGATCGGATTTGTGCCTTGTATAAGACCTCGCGCCCTCGACTGTCCATCAGCCAGGAGATTCTGCGTAGGGACGTCAGCTTCCGTGAGGCTGCCCTTGCCAGCTGCTGGATGTGCGTGCGGAAGGTCAGCCTGAGTCATATGTGAGGCCCAGCACCTCCACTTCCTCACGTGGCGTCAGCTTGAGTCCCTCAAATTCAAGCTGGAGATCCACAGGTGTCCTGGCCACTACCAGCAGCTGAGTTTTGCTGGGGCAAACTTAACTTGCCACTTACTCCCCAATCTGCAATTCGCCGGAGTGTGGCTCTTAGTTGGCGTGCTGCCTGGGCCTCTCCTCCTGGCTCTATTTTTGTGAGTCAAAGTGATGTCATCGGCGAACGCTTTGGCACTAGGGAACAAGATGGAGGAGGTCATTTATGTATATGTTCCATAGAAGTGGCCTGATGACGCTGCCTTGTGGCACGCCGGCGTGGATCCGTTGTGGGAGGACTTGTGCCCATTCAGGACCACTTGAAGGTGGCGTCTTCTAAGTAATTTTCCATCAGGCACAGAAGCTTTCCTCCAATCCGGCTGCTCTTCATTTTTTCTAATAGGCGGTGTGCCACACTGGTCAAATGCGCCTCAATGTCTAGTGCCAGAGCAGCAGTGGCTCTTCCTTGGTCACTACTTGAAGGGGTGGCGTTCCTCTAAGTAATTTTCATCAGGCACAGAAGCTTTTCGCAATCGGCTGCTCATTTTTTTTCTAATAGGGCGGTGTGCCACACTCGGTCAAATGCCCTCAATATGTCTAATTCTTGAAGCAGCAGTGAGCAAAGTCTTGGCAAACAACTCTACTTTTTCGTTTATTGTTCATGGTGCCAGATCGGCTGCATCCTCTCTTCTCAAGAGTCGGACACTGTGCCTTCTGCACCTCACCTTGATAGTTCCTTAACCAGGTGCCCTGGTGATCACTGCCTTGCTCCTATTCCTGGCCTCCTTTTAGTTTGTTTTGGCAGTCCCATTGGTCCATGGACACCAGGCCTGGGCGTCTTGCATTTGGGCTGCTGCTTCCCTCCCGTCTCGTTGAAGGCAGTTGGGTTACTTCTTATACGTGCTGGGAATAAGCGCGGTGTTTGGCTAGTCTGATGCTGCTGACTTGCCTCGCCCGAACCACGGCTAGGTCATGACGGCATTGGATCTGTGCTCGCGGTGGCAAGCTTACCGGTGTTGCTCCTTGAGACTGACTTCAGTGAACTGGTGCCTCTCTCTCTCTCTCTCATGCTCTCTCTGCGTCTCTGGGCTCTCTCTCTACTCTCTCTCTCTCTCTCTCTCTGAGGAAACATCTCTCTCTCTCTCTCTCAATTGTAACTGAAATATATTCTTTTTCTCTGAGGGACGGTCTATCTTCTTACCTCCTCCTCCTCAACTCCTCCGCCTCCTCCTCCTCCTCCTCCTCCTCCTCCTCTTCCTGCCTTCGCTGCCCTTTTCCTTCGCCTTAAACCTCAATCGAACTGTTTTTCTTGCAACTTTCCTCCTTCTCCTTAACCTTCCACTCACTCCCTCCTCCTACCCTTCCTCTCCATCACAGAATTTGTTTTTTCCTCCTCACTCCTCCTCCTCCTCTTCCTCCAGGCCTGGGCGTCTTTCATTTTCCTTCTGCTTTTGTTCATCCTCTTCCATGCCTTCGGGTTACGCTTCCTCCTGGCCTCCTCCTCCTCCTGGCGTCCTGATGCTTCCCCTTCTTCTGTGTCCTCTTTTTTCTCTCTGCTTTTCGGACGGCTTGGATCTTTGCTCGCGGTGCTTTCCCCACACAGGTGTTGCTTCCTTCATCCCTTATACTTTTTTTATCCAGTGAACTGGTGCACCTCCTCCTCCTCCTCTCCTCCCTCCTCCTCGTCCCAATCTTCTGTTTCTCTTTTTTTCCCTTTCTTCTCTCAGCTTTTCCCCCCAGCACCTCACATTCCTTCTTCCTCACTCATCTCATTTTATCTACCTTTCTCCTCCTCCTCCTCCTCATCCAGAGGTCCTCCTCCTCCTCCTCCTCCTTGCACATTATCCACCACTCACAACGTCTGACGGCCAGGATCCAGCGAGGGGATCTCCAGTGAAGCAGCAAGCTGAAGTTAACATAGTTCTGAAATAATGCACGTCATCGTTGTCGAACTCCTTTGTGCTGTAGCGCTGAGTTTGGGTCGCGCTACGGGTATAATGTTGAGTACACACTTGTTTACAGCCAATGGGAGGCGGGTTTTTTATGCGTTTAAATCGTTCCTTTTATTTTATTTTTGTCTTAGTAGAATTTCCCGCATATTCGTTGATTTCTGTGTTGAACAGCTTATGTTCTTTTTATTCCCTGTATACTCTATAAGTCTGTCTCTCAGTGACTCCTTGTGGCACAACATAACTTCGCCTCCTTGTGATGATCTGATCTGTGTCTGTACCATGGGTAGCCTGTCTGTCTATCATGGTTTTCCCAGGCACTGTGTCCTCTCTCTCTCTCAAATACTACATCTCTCTCTCTCTCTCTCTCTCATACTCTCTCTAGGCTCTCTCTCTCTCTCTCTCTCTCTCTCTGGCAGATACTCTCTCTCTCTCTCTCTCTCTACGCTGCCTGTTTTCAACCTAGACCTAATGATTTCGATCCGTGGGCAGTCTGGCCCTTTAAACCTCACTTGACGAGTCTCTCTCTCTCTCTCTCTCTCTCTCTCTCTCTCTCTCTCTGTCTCTCTCTCTCTCTCTCTCTCTCTCTCTCTCTCTCTCTCCTTTCTTTCTCTCTCTCTCTCGTCTCTCATCTTCTTCTTCTCTCTCTCTCTCTCTCTCTCTCTCTCTCTCTCTCTCTCTCTCTCTCTCTCTCTCTCTCTCTCTCTCTCTCTCTCTCTCTCTCTCTAATATCTGTATAACTCTCCCGGTTGAGCCCTCTCAGAAGGTCTCTACAGTCTCTCTCCCCAATTCTCTCTCTCTCTAACTCGAGACAGTTTGTGGCCCTCCGCTCTCTGCTCATCATCTCTCTCTCTCTACAATCTCTCTCAATCTATCTCTCTCTGCGCAGAGAGATATGTTACAGTTCTTTATTTTATCTCTCTCTCTCTCTCTCTCTCTCAAAGGGAGAATAGCTCAAGGGCACACTAAAAGGAAACAATAATTAAAAAAAGCCCGCTACTCGCCGCTCTCTCTAAACACTGCTCTAAACAAACCCTCTCTTTCTCACTGCAAGTCTGATTTAGCTCTCATCCGCTCTAACCCCTCCCCGCGCTCTCGGAATATCTATTTGTATTAACCCAGTGTTTTTCGAGTCCCTCTTTCGGCAAGCTTTTTTGCTTGCATCCGCCACTGTTCTAAGTTTTGGAAAATGTGTCAGCTTCAAAACGATCTTAACTACTTTTTACCTTATTCGCATCGATCGCTCTTCTTCTTTGTCGTGTCGGGGAGTGGACTGAACGTACCCACTCGTAGATCAAGTGCTTCTTATGTTCCGTTGAGTTCATAGCGTTCCCGACGACCATTTTGCTGTAAAGCATCATATCATGAACAGGGCAGCCTTTCATTTCAAAATTTTCTGGTGCCAAAAGCTCTTCTATGGATTTCCTCCGTGCCTCCTCCCCCTTGTCTCTTCCTCATCTAATCCTCCTCCTGCCCCTCACCTCTCAACAGTCACTTATCATCTATCATTATCACCATCAGTCATCATCAAATTTCTTCTCTCATATTTATCTAATATTCTCTGATTATCTCCTTAGGCTTTCATTTCCTCACCTGTCCAAATCTATGAAAGTCACATTATCTCTTTGTCACAGTGGTAGTAGTAGTAGTCAGTACGTAGTAGTAGTATAGCAGGGCAACAAAATCTGTATTCTGTATCCCAAACTTAATTTACGTCACATTATTTCATATGATTCACAAGCTTGTTTCGTGCCTCACTTAACATCCTGTGTGTGTATTTTTAAGCACTGTGTGTGTGTGTGTGCCACCTGTGTGTGTGTGTACTCATCTGCCTTGCGTTAAAGTGACTTTGCGTGTTCGTGAAGTACCACCCCCTCACCTTCACACACACCTACCAGTTGGTCAGATTATTTTTAGATTTACTTTAGCGTTTTCAGAATAATTCGTTTCTTTCTGCCTACAGCCCTTAATCGAAGTCACTTTTACCTCAAGTCCCCAGTCTGTCATGCGGTCGGCTCGTCCATCAGTCAGTCTAGTCAATCAGTCATCAAGACGCTAAAATGTAGTCACTTCATAGCCCGTCCTGTTTAATCTTCCCCTTCCCTTCCTTAAAAAACTATCCTTTTCAGTGGGTCCCTTCTGACAATTTCCTTCTCATTTTTGCCCTTTTTTTTTTTACCTCCCTTTCCTTTCCCTATCTTCTTCTCCTTTCCTTTCTGACTTTCCTTCCATTTCTTTCCCATTCTCAATTTTATTTTTTTCTCATTTTCTGCTTCTTTCTTTTCTCTCTCTTCCTCGGTTTATACTTCCGCCTCTTCCTTTATTGCCTCGTAACCTCCCTTCGTAACTTCGTGTCTCCTCATCTCCCTTTCTCTCCTCCCTGCTTTACTTCCCACTCTTTATTTCATTATTTTCACCTCCCTTCCTCTGTTTTTCTTTCCACCTTTTCGCTGATTTCCTTCTGTTCTTCGTTTCATTATTTCTTTCATCTGTTCCTTTTTCCACTTTTCCTCACTCCTTTCCTCTCATATTCCCTTTTTTTTCTTTCTCTCCTGTTCCTTTCTTTCTTCCTTTCTTCCTTTCTGCTCTTCATTCCATTATTTCCTTGCTCCTTTTCTTTTTTGTTCTCGTTGTTGTTGTTTTTTTGTGTTATTTTCTCTCCTTTCCTCTCCCATTTTTTTTCCTTCCTATTCTTCATTCCCTTCTTCTCTTCATTTATCTCTTTCTCTGTGTCTTGTCTCTCTTGTTTGCGTCGGTTTCTCTCTTTCCTCCTTCTTCTCTTCCTCTCCCAACTCTATATTTCCTCCTTGTTCCCTTTTCCATCTTCTCCCTTTCCATGTACATCCTTTCATCCATCTCCCTCTTCTTCTCCCTTCATTCCATGCCTGTCTTCCTCTTCGGCCTCACCCTCCTCCTCTCTTACCTTTCTTTCCCTTCTTTATTTACCTTCATCCTTCTCCCTTTTCTTCTTTCTGACCATGCCTGTCCTTCTTTACCCTTCTCTCCCTCTCTCACCTTTCTCTCGCTTTCTTTTCTTCCCTCTTTCCCCTTTCTCTTTGTTCCCTTGTCAGTCATCTTCTCCCTCTCTCTCTCCTTTCCTTTCTTTCTCCTTCCCTCCTTCTCCGTCATTGCGTTCTCCTCTCATCACCCTGTTCTTCCTCCTTCCTCCTATTCTTACCCTTTTTCTTTCCCTTTTTTTCCCTTTTCTTTCTCCTTGTCCTCTCCTTCCTTCTTTCCTTTCTTTCCCTTCCTCTTTCCCTCCTTCTCCGTTATTGCCTTCCCTTCTCACCACCCTGTTCTTCTTCCTTCCTCCCATTCTTTCCCCCTTTCTTTCCCTTTTTTTCCCTTTTCTTTCTCCTTGTCCTTTCCTTCCTTCTTTCCTTTCTTTCTTTTTCTCTTTCCCTCCTCCTCCGTCATTGCGTTTTCCTCTCATCACCCTGTTCGTCTTCCTTCGCCCCATTCTTGCTCCCTTTCTTTCTCTCTTTTTTTCCTTCTTTCTTCTTGTCCTCTCCTTCCTTCTTTCCTTCCTCCTCCGTCATCGCCTTCCCCTCTGGCCGCCAGTATTTTATGTATGACACGTATGTTCAGTCTCGAAGTTAGGATGTTGAAATTCCGTTTTGCATCAGTAACTTCTTTTATCTGGGCTCTGCTTCCTCCCTCCCTCTTCCTCCTCCTCGTGTTCTTGCTTTCTTTTCTTTTTTATTTGTTTTCTTCTTTTTCTTCCTCCACTTTCTTATCTTTCTTATCTTTTTTATCTTTTTTATTTTTCCATCTCTTTCTCCTCATGTTCTTTTTCCTTCTGATTCACGTCGCCTTTCTTTTCCTCCTCTTTCTCTTCTTTCTCTTCCTTTTCCTCTTCCTTTTCCTGTTTCTCCTCCTCCCCTTCCTCTTTCTTCTGATCCATGTCGGCTTTCGTTTCCTCCTCCTCTTCTTCTTCTTTTACCTTCTCCTGTTCTACGTTTTCCTCCTCCTCCTCCTCCTCCTCCTCCTCCTCCTCCTCCTCCTCCTCCTCCTCCTCCTTGTCCTCGTCCTCTTCCTCTTCCTTCTGTTTTTCGTCGTCATTCTCTTCCTGTTCCTCCTCCTCCTCCTCCTCCTCCTCCTCTTCCATTTCTTGTTTGTTTTGTTCAACGTTGTCCTTTTCCACATCCTCCTCCTTCTCCTCCTCCTCCTTTTCTCCTCTTCTCCTTCTCCTCCTCCTCCTTCTCCTCCTCGTCCTCCTCTTCCTATCTTCCTTCCGCCGGTGACTTTATTACCGCGTTTCTATCACAGTAAAACAACGCTATTTTTTTTACGAGAAATATTTTATGTTGGTATTAATTTTTAGAGGACTCTTTACGACGCCAGGGAGGGGGAAAGGGGGGGAGAGGGAGGGGGGGGAGAGGGGAGCATTATGTAGGGGACATGTTGGTGGTGGTTGCGGGGGTGGAGGTGTGATGAAAAGAGGAAGGAAGGGAGGGAGGGACGGATGGCGTGGTGGTGGGAGGGAGTAATGAATGGAGCGGAGAAGGAAGGAAGGAAGGAAGGAAGGAAGGAAGGAAGGAAGGAAGGAGAGGAGGAGGATGTGTTACTTCGGTGCGCTTACTGAATCCTCTCTCGTTCCTCTTCTTTCTCTTCCTCTTCATCTTTCTCTTCCTCTTCTTCATCTTTCTTCTCCTCCTCCTCCTCCTCCGCACTACTACTACTACTATTACTTCTACTACTACTACTACTACTACTACTACTACTACTCTTTTTATTACTACTGTTACTACTACTGGGTTGGTATGAGTAGTAGTCGTACTGTAGTAGTAGTAGTAGTAGTAGTAGTAGTACTAGTAGTAAGAGGAAGAGGAGTAGGAGGAGAAGTATCATCACCCCCATTAGTAGTTGGTAGTGGTTGTGATATTGCTGTTGTTGTTGTTGTTGTTGATGGTGCTACTGTTGTTGTTGATTTTGGCATTGT
>NC_066516.1:6993090-7063090 GCF_024679095.1 Eriocheir sinensis
AATGAAGGTAATGATGGAGGGAAGGGGGGGTGGGGAGATGAGGAGAAGGAAGGGTGGAAGGTGAGGAGGGAGGAGGAAGGGAAGAGAGAGGAAGAGTAGGAAGGGAAGAGGAGTGGGGAGGAGAGCAGGAGAAAGGGAGGTGGAGGAGAGGAGGAAGGGAAGAGAGGGGAGGCGGAGGGGGGGGGTAAGTATATATAAGAGTGTCATTACGTTGTTTGTTATAATGGTATCAAGTCTGTGGTTAGGGCATATGGTCAATGGTGCGTGTGTGCGTGTGTGTGTGTGTCAGTTGGTCAGCAGTGTGTGTATGCCATACGGGAGGATGAGAGAGAGAGAGAGAGAGAGAGTGTGTGGGTGTGTTTATTAGTTGGACAGAATGTTGTTCTCCAGTGTGTGTGAAACTCATGCGTTCATTCTGTTTGGTTAATACACAGAGGTCGCGCAGGGGGTGGTTATCTCTCTCTCTCTCTCTCTCTCTCTCTCTCTCTCTCTCTCTCTCTCTCTCTCTCTCTCTCTCTCTCTCTCTCTCTCTCTCTCTCTCTCTCAATAAAGAAAAAAAGAAAAAGAACGAAGGAAAGAAAGACAGACAGAAAACCGATCATCTACGTGTCGAATTAATAGAGGAAAAAGGAAACAATTAGAAGATGGTCGTGGTTGTGGTGGTGGTGATGGTGGTGGTGGTGGTGGTGGTAGTGAAAGCATGAGAACTGGGTAGCTGGGTGATGGTGGTGTTCGTGATAGTGGCGATGATGGTAGTGGTGGTGGTGGTGGTGTGGTGAAAATGACAGATGGGTGGGGAAAGTGATAAGATTGTGATGGTGGTGACAGTGGTGATCTTGGTGGAATGACAGATGGATGATGATAAGAGTTTCAGATTAATTAACTTTCTCTGGTGATGATAATGGTGTTCTCTCTGGCTGTGGTGATGGTGGTGGTGATTGTGGTGGAGGAGGAGGAGGAGGAGGAGGAAGGGATCACGTACTCTTACCTGAATTTCCTACCTGTTATTATTTATTATTTCCCTCCCATTTTATTATTATTTTTTTCAGTTACAGTTTTATTCATATTTCTGTTTGTACCTTATTTTTACTCCGCTTTTTTGGTCGTTCTTGCTCTTCTCGTTCCTCCTCTTTCCTGTTGTCTTTTTTTTTTTTTTTCAATAGTAATGGTAATAGTGGTGGTGGTGGCGGTGTTCTCTCTGGTGGTGGTGGTGGTGGTGATGGTGGTGGTGGTGGTCGTGATGGTGGTGGTGGTGGTGATGGTGGTGGTGGTGGTCGTGATGGTGGTGGTGGTGGTGGTGGTGATGGTGGTGGTGGTGTTCTCTCTGGTGATGGTGGTGGTGTGGTCGTGATGGTGGTGGTGTGGGAGACGTTTAATAATGGGTGTCAGCGGAAGTGAAAGAGTGGAATGAACTAATGATTGAAGCGGCGCAGACTGGTTCCAACCCTGACTGTAATATTTGGTTTTGTGGGAGGAGGAGGAGGAGGAGGAAGATAATAGACTTGAGGAGGAAAAGAAGGAAGAAGAGGAAGATGAAGAGGAGTAGTAGTAATAAGAGGAAGAAGATAAGGAGGGGGAGGCGGAAGAAGAAGAGAAAGAGGAGGAGGCGAAGGAGACGGAAGATAATGAACGGGAGGAGGAAAAAAAAAGACGAAGATGAAGATGAAGAAGTAGAAATAGGAGGAAAAGGAAGATGAATAGGAGGAGGAGGAGGAGGAGGAAGTAGAGGAGGAAGAGGATGAAGAGGAGGTTACCAGATCATCACCTCACGTTCCTCCCTTCCTCCTGGCTATAAGAATGGGAAGGGAAATGGAGGAAGGGAGGAGTTGGATGGGGAAGGAATGCCAATTGATGGGGAAGAGAAGGAGGTGGGGGGAGGAGGAGGAATAGAGGAAAAGATAGGGAATCAAATACTTCTTCTTACGTTTATTTCCTCTTAGTTATTTTTTATTTTATTTTTCCCTCCTCGTTTATCATTTTTTTTTTTCAAGTTGCAGTTATATTCAATTTCCGTTCTTACTTTATCTCTATTTTTTTCTTTTTATGCTTGTTCTCATTCTATTCTTGCTCTTGTTCCATTCTATTTCCTGTTCTCCTTTTTTTCTTTTTCTTTTTTCTTTTTCTTTTAATTTAAATGTCCGCGTGAGGTCATTGCCGCCGTCGTCTGAAGTTCTGTTTTTTGTTATTATCATTTTCTTTTTTTTTTCTTCTTGCTCCAGTTTACTAGTTTTTTTTCCTTGCGTATTTATCTTGCTTTTGAAATTGTTAACACTTATGCTTCTTGAACTGTTGACACTTTCTCTCCACCGTCTCTCTCTCTCTCTCTCTCTCTCTCTCTCTCTCTCTCTCTCTCTCTCTCTCTCTCTCTCTCTCTCTCTCTCTCTCTCTCTCTCTCTCTCTCTCTCTCTCTCTCTCTCTCTCTCTCTCTCTCTCTCTCTCTCTCTCTCTCTCTCTCTCTCTCTCTCTCTCTCTCTCTCTCTCTCTCTCTCTCTCTCTCTCTCTCTCTCTCTCTCTCACACACACACACACACACACACACACACACACACACACACTGTTTTCTAATTGCGCCAGTCACCGGTTAAACACTTTCTGTCGAGGGCATTCATTTATTATACATGTGTCTGTACTTACATTTTAACATCCTATTTGCTCTTATCCCGGCGAAGCTAAGTATAATGAATTGGCAAACAGCGGAAGATACATAGATAGATAGATAGATAGAGAGACACAGAGGGGGGTAGCAGCGTGACGTGTGGGCGAGGCGACCTTTCAACAGCCTCGGGTGAAAGGAAGGGCGTGGGTGGTGGTGGTGGTGCTGCTGCTGCTGTGGGCGTGGACTTTGGCAAGGGGCGTGATGGCGTGATGGGTTCAGTTGGCCTTCGGAAGGGTGGGATAGGGAAGGGAAGGTGGGGAGGGGAGGGAGGGTGGAAGGAGAGGGGAAGGGTGTGTGTGAGGGTATAAGGAGTGAATGTTTGTGTTGTTCCTTCACCTCTTCTCCTTTCTCTTTCTTCCTCCCCGTCTTCTTTGTCTTCCTCGCTCTCCTAGTCCTTGTCCATTTCCTCCTCCTCTTGCTGGCTTGGACATACCGGACAAGGGAGTGAGAACATGAGAGGAAGTAGTTTTCTGTCTGTTTCTTTGTACTTTCTCTTCCTCCTCCTCTTCCTCCTTGTCCTAATCCCCTTTTAAACCCCTCCTACTCTTCTTCCATCTTCTGTAGGGTAGGGAAGGGAAAGCATGGAAGAGAAGGTGATAAAGCAGGAGAGGTTAGTCTTGCTTCACCTTTTTTCCTCTTCCTCCTCGTCGTCTTAGTCTTCCCCTCTCTCATAATCCTCCTTGTGTTCTTCCTCGTCCTCTTGCAGGGTGGGGCTGAGAGGGGAAGGCAGAAAGGACAAGAGGATAAGATAAGGAAGGAGTGTTTTATCTTTCTTTAACTCCTCCACCTCATGCTCCTCCTCCTCCTCCTCCTCCTCCTCCTCCTCCTCCTCCTCCTCCTCCTCCTCCTCCTCCTCTTCCTCTTCCTCTTCCACTTTGAGTCCAGGAAAAGAAATCATACATACAACATGCGTGGGAAGCCTCAGCAGGTCGCACCAGAAAGATCGGCAGTGACTTGAAATGTGTCAGTCACTCCAAGTCTGCATGCAAAACAATTCATTCTTCTCTTCAATACACAGACAGGAACTTCGAGTGTAAGAGTCTGGGAGTAATGTTATCAGGGTGTGTTTCTCTGGTAAGACCTCATCTGGAATACGCAGTGCATTTCTGGTCCCCTAAATACTAAGATATAGCTTCGAAAATAATAACATCGTTGGGGACACTATGAAGAATGGCTCAAACGACGCAATCTCTTTACGCTGAAGAAAAAAGAAAAAGACAGTTGTGAGTGTTTTCATGCTGGTCTTTATGTACATGGACATGTTCAGAAAAATCGATCAACATTTTTATTGCTCCAGACTAACCGGATAACGAAAAATAACGATCAACGCAAGCAAGGCAATGCAGTACAGCTATCAGCATTTTTTTTTCTCACAAACCGAATCGTCAACCAACAGAAGAATCTCCCTACAGAATAAACTGATGCGAAAGCGATTCAACTCCTTTAAAAATCGCGCTTACCGTTACTCTGTCGCGCCAGGATTGAACTGAACACCCCTGCACATTTAAAGAGCAAGTGTCTTAACCTGTTCTGAAGGCCAACGCAGCGCCTGACGAACAGATGAAGCCACTAGAGCAGGCAACCTCGCAATCGCTGTTACCCATGAGACTTTCTTTTACCTGATCTTTCATGTTCCCGAGTTCCCATGTTTCTTCCTCCTCCTCCGCCTCCAGGTGTAAAGTGCCCCCTCCCACGTCCACCCCTCCCCCCCCCCTGTCCTTCCCCCTACTCTGCCTCCCCTCGATTCTTCCCTCCCTCCCCGCTCTCTCACCATTCCCCCTTTATTTTTTATGTAATTTCTTTCTTCTTGTCTTTGTTGTTGATACTGTTCTTTTTCTTTCTTTTTCTTCTTCTTTTTCTCCTTCCTCTTCAGTCTCCTTTTCTTCTTCATCTTCGTATTCCTTTACTCTTTCCTCCTCCTCCTCCTCTTCCACCACCACCACTTCCCCCTCTCCCCCCACCCTACCCCCCCCTCTATTCACCTGGCGGGCTCGGGCTCCAGGTGTCCTCAATAAGCAGCGTCGGCTCGTCCATTACGTTTCACTTTCTTTGTGCCGCCGTGACATTTGAGGGAGAGAGAGAGAGATTCAGGCGAGGGAAATGTCGACTTCTTATGTGGCAAAGAGTAGGAGGAGGAGGAGGAGGAGGAGGCAAGAGAAAAGGAGATGAGAGATAATGATACAGTGATGACGGAGGAGATGAAGTGAGGCGAAAACACACACACACACACACACACACACACACACACACACACACACACACACACACACACACACACACACACACACACACACACACCTAGAGGATGCCTGCTTCGTCGTGACATCTGGAAGGAGGAGGAGGAGAAAAAAAAAGGCAAACGTTTCTCTTGCCTGCTGTTGTTCTCGTTGTTGTTATTATTATCGCTGTTGCTTTCGTTTTTGTTCTTGTGGTGGCGATGATGCTTCATGCCAGACGGTCAATATCGGTGTTGAAATTGTAGTTGTTTAAAAAGTAAAAAAAAAAAAGTGATTGGTGTTGTATCTGTGCTGTTACTGATGGAGGAGGAGGAGGAGAGATAAAAGAGGTGAGAGGAGGTTGACTGATTAGCTTGAGACTATATTTATCTTCTCCTTTTCTTCCCTTCCTACCTGTTCTTTCAATTACTCTTTCTTCAACTGTTCTTTCTCTTCTATTCGTTCCTTCTCATTCTTTTCCCCCTCACGTTCCCCCCCTCACGTTCCCTCTACTCGTATTCTTACTTTCTCTCCTCTTCCTCCTTATTTTCCTCCCGTTCTTCCTCATATTCTTCTTAGCATTTGTTCTCCTGTTCCTCCTCCTCTTGTTCTTCCTCCCATTCCATCTCCTATTCTTCCTTCTACTCCTCCTCCCCCTGTTCTTCTTTCTCTTCCTGTTCTTCCTCTCCATCCTCCTCCTGTCATGACCTTCGCCCTTTTCACACGCCTTACATAAAAAGAAAAATAAAACGTATTCGCGTCTCAATATTTCACACGCGTTAATGAAGTAGTGTGCCCCCCCCCCCTCTCTCTCTCTCTCTCTCTCTCTCTCTCTCTCTCTCTCTCTCTCTCTCTCTCTCTCTCTCTCTCTCTCTCTCTCTCTCTCTCTCTCTCTCTCTCTCTCTCTCTCTCTCTCTCTCTCTCTCTCTCTCTCTCTCTCTCTCTCTCTCTCTCTCTCTCTCTCTCTCTCTCTCTCTCTCTCTCTCTCTCTCTCTCTCTCTCTCGCTAAGAATAATTATTACGTGACACCGCATTTCATTCCGTACACACACACACACACACACACACACACACACACACACACACACACACACACACACACACACACTTTTGTTTTAATTTTTATTTTGTGTTTATTATTTTTCTTGTTTCGTATTTCCGTTTTTTTTTTTCGATGTTCTTTGTTTGTTTGTTTGTTTGTTCATTACTTTCTTTTTCTTTTTTATCTTCATCTTCATCATTATCTTCTTTTCTTCTTCTTCTTCCTCCTTCATCACCAATAACAATACCACCTCCACCTCCCCCTCCCACTCCTCCTCCTCCTCCTCTTTCTCTTCCTCCTCCTCTTCCTCCATTACCACCTCCTCACCTCTTCCTCCTCCTCCTCCTCCTCCTCCTCCTCCTCCCCCTACACTTACTCTCAGCCCAGGAACTTTTCACTGCGTCAACTGCTCGGTCCAAGTTGGTTAATTACGGACGGAAGTTTGTGTGGCTCCTTCGCCGGCTTCGTTGGCCCCTTCGAACTCACTGCCGGAGACTGACTGACTGACTGGCTGACTGACTGACTGATGCATTGGCCCGTCCATCCGTCAGGTGTCCGGCCGGCTTGCAGGAGGTTATGTGGAGCGGCTGTGAGTTGGCGTGAGGCAGGATCAGACTTTGGATTATCTCCCTTTCTCTGTTGGTCTTGGCCTGCGGAAACTGGTTTGTGGTTGGCGGAGTTAGAGTTTGGCGTGAATTAGTAGCGCATTTTGTTATGTAATGGTTGTTGAGAGGGTGGTGGGCTTTGGTTTTCTGGTTACTTGAGTAGGTGCATCGGTGTGTGTGTGTGTGTGTCTCTGGTTGGTTGAGTAAATGATTGATCGGCTGACTTAAGTGGAAGAAGAGGAGGAAGAAGACGGAAGATGATGATGCTGCTGATGAAAAAAAAGATGGAAAAGAAGAAATTATAGAAGAAAAAAATATAAAAAGACGATAACAATGATGAAGAAAAGGGAAAGCAGAACAAGCAGAACAAGAACATAAGCAAGAACAAGAAGAGCAATAACAAGAGCGAGAAAGTTAAATGGCTGAAGATTGAAGTTATATGGCTGCCTGGTTGAAAAGTCTAACTGGTTGTATGCCTGGCTGGAACTTGTCTACCTGTCTGTCTGGCGGGAGATCCGCTTGCCTGTCTGATCGGCTGGTTGGCTGGAGATAGTCTTGGATCATCGGCTGACTGGCTGAAGATGTGCTTAATTGGCTGATTGACTGGCTGGCGGGCTGAAAATGTGCTTAATTGGCTGATTGACTGGCTGGCGGGCTGAAAATGTGCTTAATTGGCTGACTGGCTGGCTGATAATGTGCTTAATTGGCTGACTGGCTGGCTGAAAATGTGCTTGGCTGGCTGACTGACTGGCTGAAAATGTGCTTGGTTGGCTGACTGACTGGCTGAAAATGTGCTTGGTTGGCTGACTGACTGGCTGAAAATGTGCTTGGTTGGCTGACTGGCTGGCTGAAAATGTGCTTGGTTGGCTGACTGACTGGCTGAAAATGTGCTTGGTTGGCTGACTGACTGGCTGAAAATGTGCTTGGTTGGCTGACTGACTGGCTGAAAATGTGCTTGGTTGGCTGACTGACTGGCTGAAAATGTGCTTGGTTGGCTGACTGGCCGGCTGAAAATGTGCTTAATTGGCTGACTGGCTGGCTGAAAATGTGGTTGACTGACTGGCTGAAAATGTGCTTGGTTGGCTGACTGACTGGCTGAAAATGTGCTTGGTTGGCTGACTGGCTGGCTGAAAATGTGCTTGGTTGGCTGACTGGCTGGCTGAAAATGTGCTTGGTTGGCTGACTGGCTGGCTGAAAATGTGCTTAATTGGCTGACTGGCTGGCTGAAAATGTGCTTAATTGGCTGACTGGCTGGCTGAAAATGTGCTTGGTTGGCTGACTGGCTGGCTGAAAATGTGCTTGGTTGGCTGACTGGCTGGCTGAAAATGTGCTTGGTTGGCTGACTGGCTGGCTGAAAATGTGCTTGGTTGGCTGACTGGCTGGCTGAAAATGTGCTTGGTTGGCTGACTGGCTGGCTGAAAATGTGTGGTTGGCTGACTGGCTGAAAATGTGCTTGGTTGGATGACTGGCTGGCTGAAAATGTGCTTGGTTGGCTGGCTGGCTGAAAATGTGGTTGGCTGACTGGCTGGCTGAAAATGTGTGGTTGGCTGACTGGCTGGCTGAAAATGTGCTTGGTTGGCTGACTGGCTGGCTGAAAATGTGCTTGGTTGGCTGACTGGCTGGCTGAAAATGTTGGTTGGCTGACTGGCAGGCTTAAAATGTGCTTGGTTTGCTGACTGTCAGGCTGAAAATGTGCTTGGTTGGATGACTGGCTGGCTGAAAATGTGCTTGGTTGGCTGACTGGCTGGCTGAAAATGTGCTTGGTTGGCTGACTGGCTGGCTGAAAATGTGCTTGGTTGGCTGACTGGCTGGCTGAAAATGTGCTTGGTTGGCTGACTGGCTGGCTGAAAATGTGCTTGGTTGGCTGACTGGCTGGCTGAAAATGTGCTTGGTTGGATGACTGGCTGAAGATGTGCTTGTTTGACTGGCTGGCTGAAAATGTGCTTAGCTGGCTGACTGGCTGGCTGAAGATGTGCTTGTTTGACTGGCTGGCTGAAAATGTGCTTGGTTGGATGACTGGCTGGCTGAAAATGTGCTTGGTTGGATGACTGGCTGAAGATGTGCTTGTTTGACTGGCTGGCTGAAAAGGTGCTTGATTGGCTGACTGGCTGGCTGAAAATGTGCTTGGTTGGCTGACTGGCTGGCTGAAAATGTGCTTGTTTGACTGGCTGGCTGGCTGCATCGTTGGCTGGAGACTTAGCTCTTTAACTGTCTTCACCAGCAGTTATATTTATAGTTACTTGACTACTCTGGATGGGTGACACAACTGCTAGAAGATGACCTGACCAAACAGAGAACTTACTGACTGCCTGTAGGGACCAAGTAATCTGGAACGGACTAAACTCAACTCGTCTTGGCTGGGGAGTGACTGACAGACAGACTCGCCTGGTGTCTGACGTTAATTGGCCCTGATTGGCGGTTCTCGAGGCAGGATGTTGCTTCATGCGGCCACGCGGGAAAGGTTGTCAGACAGCCTTGAGTTAGTGAGCCGAGAGGGGGGAGGGTATGGGGGCTGAGGGAGGGTAGGGTGGTAGAGGTGGGCAACTAGATGGGGGGGAGGAGGAGGAGGAGGAAACATGGATAGACAGGCAACAGGAACTACACTTCATACTCGAGGTGCGGTCTTACCAATGAGTTGTATAAGGATAACATTACTTACGGCGTCCAAGAATGAAAAATGAGGCTGAGGACGAGAAAGGAAAAAAAATAAAAAGAGGAAAGAAGGAAAAAGAAAATAGGGAAAGAAAATAACTCGAAGGGGCGAGGAGAGGATGTCAGGGAGGGTGATGGAGGAGGAGGAGGAGATAATAGAACGGAAAAAAAGGAAGAGGAGAAAAGATGCAACAAAAGGAAAAAGAGAAATAAGAAAAAGGAAAAAAGAAAAGGAGACGAAGAAGATATCGAAGAAGAAAAAACTGGAGCAAGAGCAGGAGGAGGAGGAGGAGGAGGAGGAGGAGGAGGAGGAGGAGGAGGAGGAGGAGGAGGAGGTGGTGAAAGAGAGAATCATTAGTAGCAATAGAACCACAATCATCACCATCATCATCAGCTCTTATTGCGATGTTACGTAATTGTTTATGGAGGCAATTCTATGTCTGTGTGTATGTGTGTTTGAATGTATGTATGTATGTGTGTGTTTGTGTGTGAATGTATGTCACCTGTGTGTTGTAAACTGTGTGATCCGTGGGCGAAACATTCCCAAGAACGCAAAACACCCGCTACAAACACACACACACACACACACACACACACACACACACACACACACACACACACACACACACACAAGGTTCCGTTTCGTGTATACTTTGTGGTGTGTGTGTGTGTGTGTGTGTGTGTGTGTGTGTGTGTGTGTGTGTGTTATTGCAAAAGTGTGGAAAGTTACTCAATTGCATGATCTTGACTCCCCAACAATAGAAGAGGAGGAGGAGGAGGAGGAAAAGAAGATGAAGAAGAAAAAAAAAATAGTGTAAGAAAAAAGTTATCAGTAGAAAAGAAAGAAGAAGAAAAAAAGGAAGGGAAAATACTTGGAAAGAAATAAAGACGGCCAAGAGAGAACCAGGAAGATGATACCCGAGGAGGAGGAGGAGGAGGAGGAGGAGAAAAGTCAGTGAAAGTCGGTCGTCATTGTCTATCTTCATCCCTCCTCCTCCTCCTCCTCCTCCTCCTCCTCATCCTAGCTCCTCCTCCTCTCTTCTGTTCACCATGTCTTTTTCTTGTCTATCTAAAGGCCTCTTGGGATCTGCTTCTGTTAGATTCCCTTTCTCTTTCTCTTCTTTGTTACCCTCTCCCTCTCTTCCCCTTCGTAGAGAGAGAGAGAGAGATGCAGTATCAAGTAACTACACACACACACACACACACACACACACACACACACACACACACACACACTCGGTAATGGCTTTTCTGACCTTGATTTGTGATACCTGAGCTAGCCATCTTCCCTTACCTGTCCAACCTTACCTGTCCAACCTTACCTGTCCAACCTTACCTGTGTAGCTCTCTCTCTCTCTCTCTCTCTCTCTCTCTCTCTCTCTCTCTCTCTCTCTCTCTCTCTCTCTCTCTCTCTCTCTCTCTCTCTCTCTCTCTCTCTCTCTCTCTCTCTCTCTCTCTCTCTCTCTCTCTCTCTCTCTCTCTCTCTCTCTCTCTCTCTCTCTCTCTCTCTCTCTCTCTCTCTCTCTCTCTCTCTCTCTCTCTCTCTCTCTCTCTCTCTCGCACACGTTCAAGGGGACAGACTCATTAATTCAGCGATAAAGCAACGAGTTTTGATCAAATATTCACAAGGCAACGCTAGAGAGTATTGATTCGAACTGAGTCATACAACAGAACGCCTGATTGGTTTGTAACAGTGTTCGTATGCGTTGGGTTGAGGAATGATTAACGTTTTTCTGTTTTGTTTTTGTGTTTGCTCTGGAAGTCTGTGTCAGGCTGCCTTGTTAGGGATGTGATTGTGGAGTGAATGACTGGTTTTAAACGTGTCTTGTTCTCTCTGTCTGATTGGTATTTTGGGAAATTAAATTATATGTCTTGTGAGCTGTTTTTTTCTCTTATTCCTTTCTTCATTGCTTTTCTTTCCTTCTTTCTTTCTTTTTTGTCTTTCTTTTTTTGCTTGTTTATTTCTTTTCTTCTTTTCTTTTCTTATTTCATTTGTTTCTTCTTCTTTCCTCCTTTCTTCATTTTTTTCTTCCTTTCCATCTTTCCATCTTTTTATTGTTATTGTTATTGTTATTCCTATTCCAAGTCTTTTTTTATTAATATATTTTTTTTAATGAGGCGCGTCAGGTTGCCGTGTATTATTTTTCTGAACATTAATCTTTTATTTCATTAGCTTTGCATTGTCTGAATAATGAATAGGTTTTGGTAGTTGTAATTGCAATATTAATAACGTGTATTCTTTTTCTCTTCCTCAGGTGGGTGTTGATGCAGTCTGCCAGTCGGGTATGTTTGTTTTTCTTTTCCCTATTGTTTTCCATCTCAACTTTCATCCTTTCCTTCCTTCCTTCCTTCCTTCCTTCCTTTCTTTCTTTCTTTCTTTCTTTCTTTATTTGTTTCTTCCTTCGTCTATCTCTCTCTCTCTTCATTAGACCTCTCAGTTGCTTTGTTATTAGTTATTATGTTTCTTCGTCTTCATGCGTGCTCGTTCAAATTAGTTCCTTTCCTTTTTTGAGTGTATTTTTCCTCATTTTTTTCCTTCCTTATTTACTGGCTTCCTTCGTATACCTTCCATCCATCACTCTCCTTTCTCCTTTCCTTCCATTTTTCCTTATTTTTCCCTCCTCACACCTACTCTTCCTCCTTCCTTCTCTCCATCCCTCCCTCTCTTTTATTCAACCTCCCTACTCCCTGCCATCCTTCCTTCCTTACTCATATGTCTCATTCATCTCTCTTACCTTCCGTTTTTCCTTTCCTCCCTCCCTATCCCTGCTCTTTCCTTCCTCCCTCCCTCCCTGGCTTCCTCCCTTCCGTCCTGCCCTACACGCCAGAAACAAGCAAGACAGCACAACGCCTCGCCAGCCAGTCACCCAGTAAACAGAATATCACCACTAGCCACTTTCTTCGCCACGCGCGGCACCCCTGGAGTTTTTTTAAGGAGTAGCACTAATGGTTGCCGCGCCGCCACGCCACGCACACAAACTTATGGTAATACGAGGCCATTAAGATTTAGATTCATGTGCACGCAACTCTTATCTAACTCCTTAAAGCACCACCACCACCACCACCACCACCGCCTCCATCATAAGTGCTACTGCTGCTGCTGCTACTACTACTACTACTACTATTGCTACTACTACTACTACTGCTACTGATTGTCACGTTTCAATGGCATGTTTCGTCTTCTTGTAATTGATTTTCTCTCTCTCTCTCTCTCTCTCTCTCTCTCTCTCTCTCTCTCTCTCTCTCTCTCTCTCTCTCTCTCTCTCTCTCTCTCTCTCTCTCTCTCTCTCTCTCTCTCTCTCTCTCTCTCTCTCTCTCTCTCTCTCTCTCTCTCTCTCTCTCTCTCTCTCTCTCTCTCTCTCTCTCTCTCTCTCTCTCTCTCTCTCTCTCTCTCTCTCTCTCTCTCTCTCTCTCTCTCTCTCTCTCTCTCTCTCTCTCTCTCTCTCTCTCTCTCTCTCTCTCTTTCCTCCATTCCTCGTCTTTCCTTACTCTCCATTTCCTTTTTTTCCCTTTTCTTTTTCTTTTATTCTCTGCCTTCTTTGTTTTCTCTTATTGTTTCGCCTCCTCACATAATTAAACTCCCTCTATTTTCCTATTTTTCTCTTTTGTTGTGTTCTGTCCCCTCCTTTCTTCTTTTCTCTCTTATTTTCTTTCTTATCATATATATTTATCTCTCCTGTCCTTCCCTACTCTCTCCTCTCGTGTTCTGCTCTGTTATCCATCCTCTCCTCTCTTCTCTTATTTCCTCTCCTTTTATCTCCCTTCCCTTCTTCCTTCCTTCACTTTTCCAGCTATTGATGTGAGTGTACTTTTCATGTCCTCCTTCCCCTTCTCCTTTCCCTCCCTTCTTTCCTCTCTGCTCTCCTCTCCTCTCCTTTATTCATTCCTCTGTCCTTCTCCTTTGATCATCCATCACCCTCCTTTCTCTTGCTCACTTTTCTCTTTCTCTTTCATTCTCCTTTTCATTTCCTCTCTCCCCACGGCCGTCCGTCAGCCCCCTCTCTCTCTCTCTCTCTCTCTCTCTCTCTCTCTCTCTCTCTCTCTCTCTCTCTCTCTCTCTCTCTCTCTCTCTCTCTCTCTCTCTCTCTCTCTCTCTCTCTCTCTCTCTCTCTCTCTCTCTCTCTCTCTCTCTCTCTCTCTCTCTCTCTCTCTCTCTCTCTCTCTCTCTCTCTCTCTCTCTCTCTCTCTCTCTCTCTCTCTCTCTCTCTCATCGTTTTTCTCTCTTTAATCTCGTGGCCTTACATTTTTCCTTCACTTTTTTTTACCTCTGTTATTTCCAGTGTTTGTTTTCTGTTTGTTTGTTGTCGTTTTTATGTTTGTGTTTTGTGTGCGTCTCTCAATGCCGAGGAAGCGAGGCGAGGGGGAGAGTTATGTGTATTTTTTTGTTTGTTTTTGTTTGGTTTTGCTGGGTTGGGAAGTGGCAGTGGAAGGGATAGATACTGTAGAAGAGGAGGAGGAGGAGGAGGGGTGGGAGAGGTTTTAGGGTGGATGCTGATGGATGCTGAGTGCTGGCTTATATTTGTCTTCTCTCAGCTAGGAAGACTAATTTTTTTTTCATGTTACAGTTAGGGAAGCAGCTCAAATGCAATAAACAAGGAAAAAACTAAAAACAAAACAAAGACCCACCAATCGCTGCTCCTGCAAAAGTAAAGAGTAGTGGTCAAAAGATTGTTTACCTTAGTGATTGTAAAGAGACTAGGGAGATACTATCCATATCAGTCCCTATGACATACCGTTTTTCGCAAATATCTTTCAAACGAAGACTCGGATCAGCATGGTGCTCTGGCACAGATTGTTTCACACACTCCGCTAATTTTTGACGCTATTGTGCATTGCCAGATGTGGTTAATTATGACGTTTACTCTTGGGTTCAGGTAGATATGAAAGTTATAGCATACAAAAATAGACAGCGAGTATATGATGGGTGGATTAATAATGTAAATATATGACCACATGTTACTTTAAATTCATCACCATCGACAAACAGATCATCCTCGTCATCACTGTTGATGCTGATGCAGACGGCATATCATTTCTATTTATCGGCCATTAATTCAAGTCATACGTGTGCATGGCTTCATATATCGTGTACAGCGCAAGTGGGACAGCGCGAGAGAGAGAGAGAGAGGAAGAAAAGGGAGGTATGGGGGAGAAAGAGGGCGGCGGAGAGTGGAAATGTGGGAGAAAAGGGGGGTAGGAGGGAGGGAAAGGGATGGGGGTAGGGGAAGCCAGGGGTGGAGGTGGTTGGTTGATACACGTCACAAATACGTCACGCCTCACCTGTTCAGATTTGTAAATGGCCCACGCAGGTTTTGCCATCACAGTCAAGAGTAAACGCCAATATTAACGCATCTGGCATTGCACAATAGCGTCAAAAATTAGCGGAGTGTGTGAAACAATCTGTGCCAAAGCACCATGCTGATCCGAGTCCTCGTTTGAAAGATATTTCGAAAAACGGTACGTCATAGGGACTGATATGGATAGTAAGTCTACTCATAAGGTCTCTAAAGCGTGGCCTTACTTCCTTCATCATTGTTTCCTCCTGCCAACGACTTACACACTTTCAAGAGTGGAGCATCAAGGTACCTCACCATCCTCTATTTGTCACCTTTTTTTCTTCCTCCCTACTACTTAAACGCTTTCAAGACTCTTTCTGCTACTCTATTAACTATTTGCCTAAAGGAGCAGCGCCGTCATGCTTTTTGGTTCAATCACTATTTTGTTCTTCAGCTGCCTCCATTACTCTAAAATAAAAATGAAAAATAATGATAGGTATATCTCACGTGAACTCTCTTTATCTTGTTACGAAACTTATCGCTAAGCGAAACACCAACACACACTCACACACACACACCAAAAAAAATCTAGGACGTTTCCAATTAGCCCCAGCGTCCCTCCGTATCGGTATTTAAACATCCTAAACGCTGTGTCACGGAGCCTCTTGTGGGAGGACGTATGCGAGGCGTTGCTTAGTGTTGTTGTGTTGTGTTATGCAAGGCAAAACAGGCATAGCGAAAGAGAGAGAAGTGAAGGCTGTTGTTGTAGGTGGTTTTAGTTTTTAGTTTAATTTTTATCTTTTTCTTTAATGTCATCCGAACCGTTTCCAACCTTAGGGAAGAGAAAGGGAGGCAAAAGTAGGGTGACGGAGAGGGAAAAAGAGAGTTGTTGTTATTGTTGTTAGTGTTGTTACTGTAGTTCTTATAATACCCTTGGCGTCCCATATCGAGTGTAACATTCTAAAGAGAAAAAATAGGGGAGTCATAACAGGGTTAACAGAGATAGAGAAGACGAGAGACTCTTCATGCTGTAGTTGTTATTATTGTTGTTGATGCAGTTGTTAGCGTCTCTCGGTGGTCTAGTACATACATAACATAGGCTTAAGAAGTAGACAGGGAGACGAAACTAAAATAAGGGCAAATGGGGAAAAGGAGTTTCTTGACAGGGGATAAAAAACAAAACAAAACAAAAGAGTTGCTGCAGTAGTTGTTAGTGTTCTGTTGTCACCGTCCCTATACCATCCACCCAAAGCATTACACAGGCGCAAGGGTCTAGCGGGGAATGCACCGTCACGCCCCCCTTCCCCCCTAACAGCGTACCTTTCGTGTAGTATTTCCATGCACAACACAAGGGCGACTCTGCATGGAAGGAAAGGGAGCTAGAGAGGCCAGCCAGGCGCTTTTCCCTGCCTGCCTGCCTGCTGGTGCTCTTGTTTAACGCATCACTAGGGTTACAGAAGGCCCGGCAATTACTCTACACTCCCCCTCGGCTCTTTCTGATACAGCACAACGCAACCGTGACACACTGTTGAGGGGGAACTATTAGGGTTGTCCCCAGGTGCTATCTCTCTTTCTCTGTCTTCATTCTCTCTCTCTCTCTCTCTCTCTCTCTCTCTCTCTCTCTCTCTCTCTCTCTCTCTCTCTCTCTCTCTCTCTCTCTCTCTCTCTCTCTCTCTCTCTCTCTCTCTCTCTCTCTCTCTCTCTCTCTCTCTCTCTCTCTCTCTCTCTCTCTCTCTCTCTCTCTCTCTCTCTCTCTCTTGTATTATCTTTATATCTATGTCTATCTTTTGTCTTATATTTTTTCTCGTATCTCTTTTCTCGTCTCCCTTTCTTATTCTTTATTTATTTTATCTATATATTTCTAGCTAGCATTTTTCTCCATCCACTCTTCTCTCTTCGTCTCCTCTCATCCTCTTCATCTATCACTTTATATTTGTCTATCTATCTAACTTCTTTCTCTTTTCTTAACTCTCTATCTCATCTATCTATCTACCTGTCTTTATCTTCTATCTATCTCTCAGGCTGCCTATCTATCACCGTTGCCAGATTATCGAGCATAGTATTTACCGGTTTTCTGACGCCTAACTATTGCCAAGAAACATCAGGATCTAACTCTTTTAACGATAACTTTAAATGAGTTTCGTTATTGGAGCCCAGAAGACAGTTTAGGGGTAGGAAGTCGGGAAATATAATCGGCTGAGTACAACAATCTGGCATCGTTGCTGTCTGTCTTCTCTATCTATCTATCTTTCTATCTCGCCTTCAGTGTCTCCTTCAGGCATCCTCGGAGCATCAACCCGCCAAGAGATTCTGCTTTTGTTTTTCTGTTCACCTTTTCTCTGCAACGCCTTATTGAGTCTGCCACGACACTTAACCAGTTACTTTATTTTTGCATTTCTATTTTTATTTTTGGTTTTTATTTTTCTTTTTTTTATTTTATTTAATTTTATTTTGGTTTTTATTTTTATTTTTTCATGCATTTTTTTTTTTTTGCATTTTGGTTTTATTTTTGCATTTTTTTTTCTTGTTATCGTGTTCTCTTCTTGATTAACTTGGTGGGTGCCTCCATTCACTTAACTAGCTTGCTTTGAATTTAAGGTAATGTGTGTGTGTGTGTGTGTGTGTGTGTGTGTGTGTGTGTGTGTGTGTGTGTGTGTGTGTGTGTGTGTGTGTGTGTGTGTTATTTTTTTCTCTTTAGTAAGTCAGCAATTTGTGTAAAGAAAAAAAAATGGAAATGAGTTAAAATGAAGAGTCAAGATTACTTACAAAATGCCAACACCTTCTCTTACCTTCAGCTTTCCTTAATTACCATCATCTCTCGCTTACCTTGCCTTACCATATTTTTCATTGCCTTACTTTTCTTTCCCTTCCCTTTCCTTTCCTTACCTTAGCTTGCAAAACCTTACCTTACCTTACCTATCCTTACCTTACCTTACCTTACCTTCCCTTACTTTTCCTTTCCTTACTTTTCCTCCACCTTCTCATTCTTAAGCACCTGCACTTTCCACCTCTTCTTCCTTCTCTCTCTCTCTCTCTCTCTCTCTCTCTCTCTCTCTCTCTCTCTCTCTCTCTCTCTCTCTCTCTCTCTCTCTCTCTCTCTCTCTCTCTCTCTCTCTCTCTCTCTCTCTCTCTCTCTCTCTCTCTCTCTCTCTCTCTCTCTCTCTCTCTCTCTCTCTCTCTCTCTCTCTCTCTCTCTCTCTCTCTCTCTCTCTCTCTCTCACAGGCTCTTACAGGCCCATTAGTCTAACTTCTGTTGTAGGTAAGCTACTTGAGAGCATCATTAGAGACAAAATTGTGAGCTACCTTGAAAGCCACTCATTAATTGGGGACTCACAACATGGCTTCCGTAACAAAAGATCCTGCCTATGAAACCTATTAACCTTTTATAACGACTTCTTCACGGTTTATGACGTAACCAAATCACTGGACGTAGTCTATCTTGATTCCCAGAAAGCGTTTGATAAAGTTCCCCATCACAAATTACTTTACAAATTAAAGCAAATAGGTATTGACGGTCAAGTACACCAATGGATCGCGAATTGGTTGAGCAACAGACAACAAAGAGTGGTGATTGACGGATTTAACTCAGAGTGGGCGCCGGTCACTAGTGGCGTCCCTCAGGGCTCGGTTCTTGGCCCAGTGCTCTTCATTATTTACATCAACGATGTGGATGTCGGACTCAATAATCGCATTAGTAAATTTGCAGACGACACAAAGATTGGTAAGTCGGTTCACACTGACGAAGACAGGCAAAGCCTCCAAGAGGATTTGCACAAAATTTCAGCTTGGTCGGATAGATGGGAGATGCCCTTTAACGTAGACAAGTGCCAGGTCCTTCAAGTTGGACCAAGGAATAAGAAGTTCGATTACGAACTGCGCGGCGTTAAACACAAAAGCGTTCAATGCGTTAAGGACTTGGGGGGTCAAAATCGCGTCAAACCTCAAATTCTCACATCAATGCATCGATGCAGCAAATAAAGCGAACAGAATGTTGGGCTTCATTAAAAGAAACTTTTTATTCAAGAATAAAGATGTAATACTTCCACTCTACAGTAGTTTAGTCAGACCCCACTTGGAATATGCGGTACAGTTTTGGTCTCCCCATCATGCAAAGGACATTGCTAAATTAGAAGGTGTTCAGCGTCGGGCAACAAAAATGATCCGTTCTTTGCGCAACAAATCTTACGAAGAAAGGCTTTCCACCCTCAACATGTTCTCTCTTGAGAAACGTCGCCTCCGAGGAAAACTGATCGAATGTTTTAAAATACTTAATGGTTTCACGAATGTAGACAGAACAAAATTGTTTATGATCGATGACACTTTGCGTACGAGGAACAATGGCGTAAAACTCAAATGTAGACAAGTAAATTCAGACTGCACCAAATTTTTCTTCACCAACGTTGTAGTACGAGAATGGAATAAGCTCCCACCGTGAGTGGTCCAGTGTAACACGATTGACTCCTTCAAAAACAAGCTCGACCGTCACTTCCTTCAACTTAATATCAACTAAGAGTTGAAATGCAACGTTTTGGAGCCTTCTGATTAATGTAGAATCACTTAGGTTTAAGGACAGACCACCTAGTCTGGACCATGGGGTCTGTGTGGTCTGATTTTCTCTGTAAATCTCTGTAAATCTCTCTCTCTCTCTCTCTCTCTCTCTCTCTCTCTCTCTCTCTCTCTCTCTCTCTCTCTCTCTCTCTCTCTCTCTCTCTCTCTCTCTCTCTCTCTCTCTCTCTCTCTCTCTCTCTCTCTCTCTCTCTCTCTCTCTCTCTCTCTCTCTCTCTCTCTCTCTCTCTCTCTCTCTCTCTCTCTCTCTCTCTCTCTCTCTCTCTCTCTCTCTCTCTCTCTCTCTCTCTCTCTCTCTCTCTCTCTCTCTCTCTCTCTCTCTCTCTCTCTCTCTCTCTCTCTCTCTCTCTCTCTCTCTCTCTCTCTCTCTCTCTCTCTCTCTCTCTCTCTCTCTCTCTCTCTCTCTCTCTCTCTCTCTCTCTCTCTCTCTCTCTCTCTCTCTCTCTCTCTCTCTCTCTCTCTCTCTCTCTCTCTCTCTCTCTCTCTCTCTCTCTCTCTCTCTCTCTCTCTCTCTCTCTCTCTCTCTCTCTCTCTCTCTCTCTCTCTCTTCCCTTTTGATGCTTTTTCCCTCTAGATTTTCCTTTTTCCTCGTCTATTTCCCTTCCGTCTCCTTTATTCTTCCCCTTCTTCCTTGATGTTACCTTCACGCTCAATGGCTTCCCTTCTCTTTCTTTCCCTTGCTCCCCCTTCTTCCGTCGCTCGTTTCTTCTCTCACCTTTTCCTTTGTTTTTGTTCCTTTACCTCCTCGCCTCTCCTTTCCTCCTTCCTGTTTTTCATTTCTTTTCTTCTATCTCTCATTTTCCCTCTCCTCCCTTCATGATATCTTTCTCTTCCTCTTTATTACTTTACCTCGCCTCTTCTTCCCGTCTCGAATTTCTTTCCGCTCTTTCGTTTCTTCTCTTTTTTTTTAACTTCTTTTTCTGTCTTTTATCCCTCTTTTTTTCCTTCTCCCTCGCTTTCTATTTGCTTTTTTTGTTCCTTTACTTCTCCTCTCCTTTTCATCCTCTTCCTTATTTGTTTTCGTTTTTCTCTATATATTACTTCTTTTCTTTTTGTCTCTTTTCAATATCTTCCCTTCTCTTCCGTTTGTCTTTTCTACTCTGCCCTCTTCCCGTTTTTTTTGTTTCTTTATCTCGTTTCTCCTTTCTTTTCCGGTTTTCCTCTCCCTTCGTCTTTTCTCTATCTATCTTTTCTTTTCTTTCCGTTTCTTTTCAATATCTTTCTCTCTTCCTCGATTTCTATCAGTCACTTTTCCGTCTTCACTCCTCTATCCTCCCTCCCTCTCCGTTTATATTCTTCCCATCCCTCCTCCTCCTCCTTCTCCTCCTCCTCCTCCTCCTCCTCCTCCTCCTTCTGATTGGTCCCCCGCCTCACGTCTAGTCGTCCTCCTAATCAGCAACTTGGGCAAACTCAACGTAACTTTGGACGGTGGCGGGGATGTGTTGCGTGAGGCATCGGATAGGCGTTGTGTTGCTGTCCCCCCCCTTAGCAACCCCTCCTTGCCCCCCCTGCACCCCTCAAGCCCCTCTTCCTTTAGTAACCAACCGACCTTTCCTTCTCCCTCTCCATCTCTCTTTCCTTAGTAACCAACCTCTCTTTCCCCTTCCTTCCCCCACCTTCCTGCTATCTATCTCTGTCTCCCTTTCTTCCCTTCCCTTAGTAAACAACCAACTCCCTTTCCCCCTTCCCCCTTCACTAGTAACCCTCCACATTTTGCTGTCTGTCTGTCCCTTCCTCTCTTACAAACCTCCCATCCGTGTATCCCTTCCATTTTTCCCTTTCCCCCCTATCTGTCTGTCCCCTGTCCCCTGCTCCCCATAGTACCCCCCCCCCTTTCTTCCTTCCATCTGTCTATTCTTCTCCCCTCATCCCTTAGTGACCAACCCCTTCTTCCTGCTATCTGTCTGTTCTTTTTTGTTTCTTTCTCTTTCTTCAGTGTCTATTCCCCTTCCCTCCCCCTTCTTTCTCGTCTCGTCAATTTCCTTCTTTTTAACCCCCTCAGGTCCTCTACGCTTATGGTCGGTCCCTGTTTTTTCCCTCTTTTTTTTTTCTCCCTATTTTCTCCCCTCTTAACCTTTACCGTCGCCACCGCCACCATCACCACTTCCTCCCATTCTTGCGATCGTCATCTTGTATGTGCTACTTTCTCTTCCCTTTCTTTTTTCTCCCTGTGTTCTTGTTCCTTTTTTATTCTAATCTTCCTCTTTTTCTGGTAATATTGTCTTGTTTGTCTTCGTATTTCCATGTTCTTTGTCATATTCATCATTTGTTTTCTCATTTGTTTTTAATTTCTTTTCATCTTTTACCTTTTTTTGACAAGATCTTCCCTTGGCTTCTCTTATTTTCCCTTCTTTATTTCTTCCCTTCCCTTTCCTTTTTTTTCTCTTACCTTTCTTTTCCCTCTTTTCTTTCCTTCTTATTCCTTCTTTTCCCTTTCCTCTTCCCTTCCCGTCCCGTTCCCTCCATTTCCCTTCCCTTCCCTTCCTTTCCCTCCTTTATTTTTGTGTTCCTTTATTTCTTTACCTTTCCTTACCTTTTCATTCCCTCTCTTTCTTTTCCGTTTCTTTATTCCATTTCCAGCCCTTCCTTTCCTATCATGTCTTGCCCTAACTTTCTTTTCCTCTCCTTACCCTCACACCCCACACTTCCGCTTGCCTCACTCTTCTTCTTCCTCCTCCTCCTCCTCCTCTTCCTCCTCCTCCTCCTATTTTAATCTAATGTTATGGAATCACTCCACTTTCCTCCCCTTCTCCCTTCCCTTCCTTCCTTCCTTCCTGTCGACCACCGCTTCCCTCTTTTCTTCTTTCATTTACTCTTCTTCTGAATCTTCCTTTCCTTCCCTCTTTTTCTCATTCCCGATCTCCACTTCCCTCCTTTCATTTATTTTTTTCCTTCCCTCTTCTCCTCTTCCTTCCTTCGTTCTATTCTTTCTCTCAAAAACCACTTAATTTTTTACATTTTCTTTCCTTCCCTTTCCTCTCCTCCGTTTCCCTCCATCCTCCTCTCCTCTACTCTTCTTCCTTACTTTCCTTCCTTCCTTCCGTTTTTCCTTCCTTCCTTCCTTCCTTCCTTCCCTCCCTCCCATCCTTACCTCCCTCCCTACCTCCCTCCCCTCCTCCCCTTCCTTCCTGGCAGCCACCACTCCTTCCTCTAATTTCTTACCTACCTTCCCTCTCCTCCTCCTCCTCCTAATCCCCCCCCCCCCCGTGGTTCATCAGGCCCGTGAGTCATCCGCGCGTCGCATTATTAAAATTATACGAGTCGATTTGTTTTAATGAAAGTTCGCTGCGTCGCTTTTGTGTATTTCGCTTCCTCATATTTTTTTCTCGTTTATCTTTCGTTGTTTTTATCTTTTCTTTTTCGTGTGAGAATGAATGTCTTTAGTTTTTGTTTTGTTTTATCTTTCCTCACATTTCTTTTTTTTCATTTGTCTTTTATTTTCTTTCTCTCTGCTGTTTATATTTGTTTATTATCTTCCTCTTTTTTTTCTTATTTCGTGTTATTTTTTTGTTTTCTTTTTGGCTTTGCTCTCTCTCTCTCTCTCTCTCTCTCTCTCTCTCTCTCTCTCTCTCTCTCTCTCTCTCTCTCTCTCTCTCTCTCTCTCTCTCTCTCTCTCTCTCTCTCTCTCTCTCTCTCTCTCTCTCTCTCTCTCTCTCTCCTTTGGCTTCGTCTATTTTTTTTCTTTTTTTTTCTTTGCTGTTTGTCTTTTTTTCCATTTCTCTTCCTTCTTTTTTCGTGTGTGTCCTCAATGTTTTCTTCGTTGCTCTCCTCCCCTTTCGGTTTTTTGTTGTCTTTTTTCTTCCTTCGTTCTTTCGTTTGTCTTTTTTTTCTATTTTTATTTCATGCTGCTGAAGTTTGTCTTGTCTAATTTCGTACTATCTCTCCATTTAATTAAAGTTTTTTTTCTGGATTTTTTGTTTGTTTTTTACGCCTTCGTCCTTCCTTCCTTCCTAAATATTCTTGTTTCTTTCTTCTCTCCATATTTTTTTCTTTATTTATTTCCTTTCCTGCCTTCCTTCCTACCTTCCTACTTACCTTTATTCCTTTATTCTTACCTTCCTTCCTCTTCTACCCTCTTTCCTTCATCCATTCCTCATTTCCTTCCTTCACACACACACACACACACACACACACACACACACACACACTCACAGTTACTTACTTTCCCTCATGTCATTCAACTTTTTTTCTTTCTTTCTTTCTTTAGAGTTTAGACGCATAAAAAAGGAAAGTTGTTTTAAAAATATGCTGAAAGTTTATATAAAAAAAGATACACATTGATGAATCTTAATAGAATGTTTAAGAGAGAGAGAGAGAGAGAGAATATGACCCACAAATAAGGGAAGTGCCAGACGCAGCAGTGACTTCCCTAAACTCACTCTCTCTCTCTCTCTCTCTCTCTCTCTCTCTCTCTCTCTCTCTCTCTCTCTCTCTCTCTCTCTCTCTCTCTCTCTCTCTCTCTCTCTCTCTCTCTCTCTCTCTCTCTCTCTCTCTCTCTCTCTCTCTCTCTCTTTACTAAACGTATAAATATGGAGGTCTTAGATTGCCTCCATTATACGCCTTATGAAGAGTCTTAAAAAAGGAGGAAGAAAAAGGGAGAGAAAAAGGGAGGGAGAGAGAAAGGCGGAAGGCCTCTCTTTTTCTTCTCAACAAGTTTCTCTCCCTTTCTCTTTTTCTCTCTCTTCTTCCTCTTCCTCCTCCCTCACTCTTTCTTACTTAACCTTTCGCCCTCACCTTACATACAATACCTCATTCTCTCTCTCTCTCTCTCTCTCTCTCTCTCTCTCTCTCTCTCTCTCTCTCTCTCTCTCTCTCTCTCTCTCTCTCTCTCTCTCTCTCTCTCTCTCTCTCTCTCTCTCTCTCTCATTGTGTGTGTGTGTGTGTGTGTGTGTGTGTGTGTGTGTGTGTGTGTGTGTGTGTGTGTGTGTGTGTGTGTGTGTGTGTGTACGCAACCCGGAATTAGTGGTTACCAAAGTCTGTTAAGGAGAGAGAGAGAGAGAGAGAGAGAGAGAGAGAGAGAGTGTTCTGACTTTTATCATCCTTATCAGTTTACTAAAAAAAAAGTTGTAGATAAACTTTTGAGGTACGAACACAGGGATTAAAGTTCCGTTTTGTACCCGCAAGACACAACGAACTTCTTAATAAGGTTCTCTCTCTCTCTCTCTCTCTCTCTCTCTCTCTCTCTCTCTCTCTCTCTCTCTCTCTCTCTCTCTCTCTCTCTCTCTCTCTCTCTCTCTCTCTCTCTCTCTCTCTCTCTCTCTCTCTCTCTCTCTCTCTCTCTCTCTCTCTCTCTCTCTTCCTTATTTTATTTGTTTATTTCTCTATTCCCTTATTTATTTATCTATTTATTTATTCATTCATTTATTTTTTTAGGTGAATGTGTGTGTGTGTGTGTGTGTGTGTGTGTGTGTGTGTGTGTGTGTGTGTGTGTGTGTGTGTGTGTGTTTGTTTTCGCGCATGTGTGCTTTTGTGCTTGAATGCGTGAATGAAATACAACGGTCAACACAAAGTCACGATCAAACAGGAACACTTCTACACGGAAACCTACTTCATGCCATTCACGTACATGTGTTAGGAAGCCGTTAGCGTGCGTGAGTACCTGAAATGGGGGATGGAGGAGCAGAGGGGGAGGGGAAGGAAATGAAGGGGAGGTAAAATGGCCGTGCGGGGTGGCTAACTGGGAGGGGGCAGTAGCTGGAAGGGAAGACAAGGGAGAGGGGGAGTGTGAGAGTGTGTTCGCATTGGGTGGTTGACGGGGAGGGGGGGGAGTGGTTGGGGAGGGGAGAGGAGATAGCGAGGGAAGGGGCGGGTGGTGTTGCATGGTGGTTGACGGGGTGCTGGGACGTGGTTGAGGAGGGGAGAGACGGGAAGGGGAAGAGGGGGAAGGAGGGCGTGTCCGTATTGGGTGGCAGACGTGGAGGGGGTGCAGTGGTCTGGGAAGGGAGTGGAGATAGAGAGGGAAGGGGAGGGTATCGGTGTATGATGGTTGACGGCGTGCTGGGTTGTGGTTGGGGGGGTGAGAGAACGGAGGGAGAGGGGGAAGGGGAAGGGTGTGTTTGCGCGGGGTGATTAAGGGGGAGCAAGGGAGGGAAGGGTGAGGTGGGGGAGAATGGAAGCAACAGGTGGGTCAGGCCTTCGAAGTAGACAGGCCCGCGGCAGGGCAGGTGTTTGGGGGAAGAGGAACAGGTAACACGGCCTAAGAGCATAACTGACCCCTCTGTCCCTCTGATCAATCGTCTTAGTCAGGTGTGCTTCGTTCGTGTCTTACCTGTGATTGAGCCCGCCAGGTGGATGAAGGAGGAAAGGTGACTAGGGTTGTTTACTTTCATATAGGAACAGCATGTAGTCGAGGAGATTACGATTATTGGTAACGAGAAGGGGTAGGGAAGAGGGAGTGGAGAGGGAAGGAAGGGGAGGAAGGGAAAGTAGGAGAAAAGAGGAGGAAGAGGAGGGAAAAGGAACAGCATGTAGGAGAGGGGAAGATTGGGGAATGGGAAGGGAGAGGAAGGGAAGGGATGGAGAATGGGAGGGGCAAGGAGAGGAGAGGATGAGGAAAAGGTAGATAGGGAGGGGAACGGAAGGGGAACGGAAGGGGAGGGAAGAGGAGGAGAGGGGGGCAAAGGGGGAGTCTGTTTCTTGTTTGTGCCAGGTAGCCGCCAGGTAGCCGCCAGGTAAAGGCAGAACCAAATTAATGTGATAAGCGTTGCATACCTGCCCGGAGGAGGTGCAGGTAACACTGGCGGTGGAAGTTTGCGGGACATGAGGGAGAGGCGGAAAACAATGGAGGTGGGGGGAGAGAGGAGAGCATTCGGTTCTTGTTTGGGTTCTGCCATGATTAAACTAAGGGAAAAGGGAGGGGAAGGGGAGTGGAGGGTAGTGGTAAGGAGAGGTGATAGGGAATGAAGAAGAAGGTGAGGGGACCGACTACCGACCTCTAGCCGACAGTTAGCGATGAGAAGGGATTATAATCATCCTGTGTGTTGTTCCTGGGTCCTCCAAGTCGTTAGGTTATGACAGAAGGATTGGCGACTTACGTTTGCATACCTACATAAAGAAGCAACATAGATGGATAGAAAGATAGATGGATAGATAGACAGATAGGAGACTCAACTTTTGGCATAGTCTCGGCAACGAATAATGTCTGAAACACTAATGGTTGAAAGACGGACGAAGAAGGGGTGTTTGTTCCTTGCATAAGCCTTAGTATTCACCAGGAAAGGGCAGAACAAATGACGACTAGCCTTATATACCTGACACAGAGAAGTAACTTGTATTCTCTGTGATGGAAAGTATTGACAAAAGGAGGAAGGTACCTTGGTTGTTGGTGTTTTTGTGGACTTGCGAGTCGAACATGAGGTCACAAACATTATAAAGAAGGTAGAGAGTGGGTGAGGGCTGTACCAAAAGAGTCTAGTGTTATACCCGATAAGAAGAGTGACATGTACCCTAGATGCGGGACAGTAGGGACGTATAGTAAGGAATGGGAGAGGAAGGGAGTAAGGGAAGCCGAGTTATATCATGCTAGAATCGTACCAATCACCAAGTAAGGACAGAACCATATAGAACTAGCGTCATATACCTGGTAAGGGAAGTATCATAAAGTCTACATAATGGAAAGTACATGACACACTAAAGGAAGGAGGGATCGAGGAGGGAGTTTGTTGTTTGAGGTCGCCAGGTGAGGGCACAAACAAAGGTGACCAGCGCTGTGTACCTTAGCGTTGTGTAAAAGGGAGTGATATATGGCTGAGGAGATCGGTACTATTGGCATTGTTAAGGATTAGAGGAGGGGAGGGAAGAGGAGGGAGACGGAGTGCGTGTAGTGATGGTGTGATGAATTATTAAGTGTGTGAGTATGCGAAAGTAGGTTGGTGTGTTTGTGGAAAGGAAAGGAAAGTTATTGTGCGTTTGAGTGAGGATACGAAAGAAAGAAAATAATGTGTGAATAGGAAAGAAGGTCATTGAGTATTGGAATAGGAAGTGAAGTTATTGAGTGTGTGAGTATGCGAAAGAAAGAAAATATTGAGTGTTTGTATTGGAGAAAAAAATAGTGTGTGTGTGTGTGTGTGTGTGTGTGTGTGTGTGTGTGTGTGTGTGTGTGTGTGTGTGTGTGTGTGTGTGTGTGTGTTTACGTAAGAAAAAGTGAGTGTGTGTTAGTATGCGAAAGAAAGCAATCGAGTGTGTATACGAAAGAACATAATGGAGTGAGTGTTGGATAAAAAATTATTAAATGTTAATATACGAAAAAAAAAAACTTAAGAATCCAGCCATTATTTAGAACCTGTGTGATTTATTTCCGATTTTATTCAATGATTTATTAGTGATTTATTAGCGTTAGTACAAAGTGTGTGTGTGTGTGTGTGTGTGTGTGTGTGTGTGTGTGTGCGTTTACTGTTTGCCGAATAGACTTGTGGATAAAAACTCGCCTAAATGTTTGGATTTATGGACCCTCGGCGGCAAGGCAGGGAACAAAAAAACAAAGAAACAAACACGCAAACACGGCCACTGAAACATTCCTTCCTGGCATTGTCGAGCTGGGAGGCAAAAATATAACCGGGGGGAAACACACACACACACACACACGACCCTTCCTCTCCCACACACATACTCACCCCTCCACCCCCCCATCCACACACATACTCACCCCTCCACCCAACCATCCACACACATACTCACCTCTCCACCCCCCCACCCACGCTCACACACATACCCTCCCCCCCCCCCCCCCCCCACACTCCCAACCCAAACAATGTACCATCCTTCACACTATCTTGATCACTTAACTTGCCAGTCTCGCCATTCACTCTGTATCTTACTCAACTCCATATTCTTTAACGTATCATGCTCCCATTACGTCTCTTTCCCAAGGCCGCAGAGAGGATTAGTCGGGTTTTCAAGGGTGATTTTCCTCGTTCAAGGCGCAGAAGTTGGGCAAAGCTGCTACCACCAGACTCACAAAACAGCCAGCCGTGGAAATAACAGGAACTACGTGAGTCTTTTCAAACATGTAAACTGAGGTGCCAATGCGTTTATGAATACTGGCTACAGAACGTTTGATTAGACGTGGTTTGTTACAAAGGAGGTCAAACTAGGAATGCCAAGGAGTAAACAAGGATTTGAAAGGAGGAAAATATCAGAGGATGGAGTGGTTGTGAGACGGAGACATCTTGACACTGTGTTCTGATGATAGTTTGAGGATCTATCTACCTATACCTGCCTATCTATCTATTTATATCTATCTAGTTGGGCTTCACATGTACAGTTACGTTGTGTCAGCCTCAGGGGGGAGCGTCAGGAGGTGCGTGGGCGGCTGCCGGGGCTCAGCAGGACACGCCTCCCCCGCCAGCCAGCCCCGCAGCACTCACCCCGCCGGGCTTCTTATTACTCGCTCCTGCTCTCACTCGCTACAGGAGTCAACGGCCTCCTGTATTCCTTTACGGCTTTACTTTAGGAATATCGTACACATAGGATATAGGAAAGAAAAGGGATACAATGCACTTCATCTTCACTTCTTCTTCTTCTTCTTCTTCTTCTTCATGGTGGAAGCGAGAGCTGAGAGAGTAGAGACAGCTCCGTCATATCGACCACAAATAGCACTCTCCCCCTCCCGCTCTCTTCCCTACAACATTTCGTCTATTGCATCTTTCCTTCGATAGCATACAATCAAGCAACTCTCAAACTTTTACTCGATCTTACTTTTCTAGCATTTTTTATGACTCCGTTTTCTCTAATATTTACTTTTAAGACTTTCACACTCCTCTTTTCCCTCGTACACACACTCACGTAATTTCAAGACTAATGCCCTCTCATCTTTCTTCCTTCCTCCTCTTCCATATTCCCTTCATACCCACTTCTTCCATTCTCCTATTTATTCCCTTCAACACCTCCTCTCTCCTTCCCTTCTCCCTTCTCACTCCCTTGCACAACCCTTCCTTCCTTCTCTCTCCTCTTTCTCTTCTCTCTCTGTACTCCTTCTCCCTCCTCTTCGCCTTCGGTTCTGTTAATATATCTTCGTTGTTATAAAAAGTGGGTTAGATATACAAAAAAATATATATATACATTTATAAGTAAAGGAAAGAGAATGTTACAGTAAATGTTTTCTTTTTGGGTATTTTTAGCTCGACGGAGAAATTATTATTTTTTTCATTACGAGTATATGTTTTTGTTTTTTGGAAGAATATTATTAAAAAGAAAATATAACAGGTCTGAACTAATTGGAGAGAGAGAGAGAGAGAGAGAGAGAGAGAGAGAGAGAGAGAGAGAGAGAGAGAGAGAGAGATCATTAAAAAAAAAAGTGTCTGTGTGTGTATTTTCATCTAATGGGTTCCTGTTACTCCCGTTGTGGTGCCGGAGGACAAACTCAAACAAACAAACAAGCAAGGGGAGGCGGGCGAGAGGGAGAGTGGGAGCAGAGGAGGAAAAAATAAGTCATGAAGGAGAAAGTCAACTGAAGCAACTGGCTGTTTTGTTCTCCTTCCTCCTCCTCCCCTTCTCTCCTCTCTCCCTATAATCTTTCTCTCCTACTCTCCTTCCTCCTTCCTTCCTCCTCCTTTTTCCTATATTCTTTTGCACGATCCTTTTCTCCCTGCTTCCTTACTACCTTCCACCTCCCCTCCTCTATACCTTCTCTTCTCCCTTCTTCCTACTCTTTTCCTCCTACTTTCTCCTCCCTTTTTCCAATACTCCTCTGCACAACTCTTCCCCTCCTCCTCTCTCCTCCCTTCCTCTTACTCTTTCCCTCTTACTCCCTACTCACTTCGTACCCACTCCTTCCCTCCTCCTTCCCTCGTTACCCCTACTTCCTTTTTCCTACTTCTCTTCCTCCTCTCTCCTTACTTTTCCTTATCTACTCCACCCACTCCTCTCTACTCCCCACCTACTCCGTCCCTCCCTCCCTTCATCCTCCCTTCCCTCTCATGCACTCCAAGAAGTCCATCTGTTTCGTCTCTTCCCTTCCTTTCTTTCTTTTAATCTTCCACCCCCGCCGCCTCTTCCCTCTTCCCCTCTCCTCCCACCACTTACATATTCTGTTTTTCCTCTCTTGTTTTCTCTCTTCCTCTCCTTCGGTCCCTTAAGCGGCTTGGAGAGTTAATATATAAGGAGGAGAAGAGAGCGTATGAAGATTATGTTTGATGGCGGCTCAAGCAGACACAGACAGACAAAAAGTGGAGGAGGAGGAGGAGGAGGAGCAGACTGGCCACACCGTGAACTGGTAACCCGCTTGTCTGGCCTACCCGGCAACGGGCTGGATAAAAATAGTAAGAGAGAAAGAAAAAAAGAAGGAAAGAAAACAAACTGGAGCGCTTACTCACACATCCACACACCCACACACGAAGAATGGTAATGAGAATAAGGACAATAATAATAATAATAATAATAATAATAATAATAATAATAATAATAATAATAATAATAATAATAATAATTCTCTCTCTCTCTCTCTCTCTCTCTCTCTCTCTCTCTCTCTCTCTCTCTCTCTCTCTCTCTCTCTCTCTCTCTCTCTCTCTCTCTCTCTCTCTCTCTCTCTTCCCCTCCCTCTCCCTCCCTTCCCCCCTCCCCCTCCCACCATCCAATAATAATAATAATAATAATAATAATAATAATAATAATAATAATAATAATAATAATAATAATAATGATGATAACAATATTAACAATAATAATAATAATAAAAATATAATGGTGAACGGCTCAATTAGGCGTGTGTTTTATCTGTTGAAGCTCTCACGCCGTTCACTAGTTTACGTTCGCTCTTTTTATTTTCTATTTAACTTTTTATCTTTTCATCTAACTTTTTTCTCCTTCCCACATCCTCCCCGCGGCCGCTTGGTTGGTTGGTTACTTCGCTGGCATAATCGCTCGCTTGGGCCCTCGTTGTGGGGGGTAGAAGAAGGGCAGGGGTGAGAGAGGGGTTTAAAGGGGTTGCAGGATGGGAGGGGGTGGTTTCAGAGGGGTGTAGAAGGGCAAGGGGTGGTTTCAGAGAGGGGTAAGGGAGTGAGTTAAAGGGGGCGTGGGGAGTGCAAAGGGGGGAGGGCTGGGTTGTTGGATGGAGTCTTTGTTGAGAGTTCTTCCCTCCCTCCCTGCCTGATCGGTTTTGGTTGGTCGGTGGGTGGGTGAGTGGGTGTATTGGTGCTTGCTTTGTGTGTTCATTCTTACCCATATTTTCCTTTAATTATTTTCTGTTCATGTGTCCTTGTTTTTCTTTCTTTCCTAATCTACTTCTTTGTTGTCATCTGTTCCTTGTTTTCTTTTTCTTTTCTTGACTTCTTTTATTTTTATTTTTTGTATTTTTAATTCGTTTTCCCATTTCTGTTCTTCCCGATTGTTTTCTCTTCTCCTTTTCTTCTCATTTTTTCCATTCTCTCTTTTCGCTCTTCTCATTTTCCCTTCGTTTTTCCTCTTCACCTCACTCATTCTTACCCTCCTCATGTGCTCTTTCCTTTTCAACTCTCTACGCTTTATTTTCTCTTGTTTTTCTTCCCCCTTTTCTTTACAACTTGTTTTTTTTTTCTTTCTGTTCTTTCTTTCCTTTTGTTTCTCCTCCTATCCTCTATATTTTTTCTTTCACCCACTCATATTTCTTCATATTTTTGTTCTCTTGTTTCTACATCTTTTCTTTCCTTTTGTCCACTTTTTATTTGTTTTCTCCTATTGTTTACTTCTTACTCTTCTTTTTCTTTTTTCTCTCTCTGGTACTTCCTCCTTTTCTTAGCTATTGCTCCTCCTCCTCCTCCTCCTCTTGTATAACTCGTTTTCTCTCTCTGATCTTTTCTCTTGCTTCTGCTCCTTTCCTCATTATTTTTCCCTTCCTCTTGTCTCTTCCTCTTTGCTCCATTTTTCCCCTTTCCTCTTGTTTGTCTCTTTCCTCAATGTTTTTTTTCTCTTCCTGTCCGGGGTTTTTTTCCTCCCCTTTTATTTCTTTCCGCTTCATCTTCAAAGTAAACATTCCTAAGAGTCTTTCTAGTGTTTTTTTTCGTGTGCGTGTGTTTGTACGTTGCCTCATTACGCGTGATTTCTTTTGTTATTTTTTTTTTCACAGCCGAGTTTTATTCAGGCCGTGGGCTTAATGAAGGCTCCTAAGACTCTCGTTTTAGGATATTTTCTACCTGTCTTGTCTATCTGTCTGGGTGTCTGTCTACCTGTCTGTCTTTTTACCTGTCTCTGTCTGTCTCGTCTGCCTGTCTGGGTGTGTCTGTTTTTTTACCTGTCTGTCTGTCTGTCTTTTTACCTGTCTCTGTCTGTCTTGTCTGCCTGTCTGGGTGTGTCTGTTTTTTTACCTGTCTGTCTGTCTGTCTTTTTACCTGTCTCTGTCTGTCTTGTCTGCCTGTCTGTTTTTTTACCTGTCTGTCTGCCTGTCTCTTTTTACCTGTTTGTCTGTCTGTCTTGTCTGCCTGTCCGGGTGTGTCTGTTTTCTTGTCTGGGTCTTCGGCTATCAGTTTTTTTGTTGCCCTATATATTTCTTTATTTATCTTACTTATATTTGATCTTATCCTTACTTATCTTATTTAGTACCGATGTTTTTTTTGTGTGTGTTTATCTCTATCTGGATGTTTGTGTCTATCTATTAACCTGTCTGTCTTTGTGTTTGTCCACCTAACTTTTTCTAACGGTATATTTTTCTCTTTATTCATGTGTCTGTTCGTGTGTCTTTCTTGCTTGTATGTTTGTTCACGGGTTTTTTTTATGTTTGTTTATTCAAGGTTACGCATCTATTCAACTCTCCTTTATTGCTTTCTGTTCCCTTTTTATTCCTCATTTCCTTTTCTCATCGTTTTCTCTTTGTTCTTTACCTTTTGTTTGTCCTATCGTCTCTCTTTGTGTTCTTTCCCGCTCTCTTATTTCCTCCTATATATTTTTACTCGTTTCGTTTCAAAGTAAGCATTAAACTTTACGCTCTATCCTCTCCCTTGTTTTCTTCCTCTCCTTAACTTTTTCCTTTTCATCTTTTTTTCAGCTTTTTCTTCCTTGTTTTTTTCCTCTCCTTAACCTTTTCCTTTTCATCTTTTTTTCAGCTTTTCCCTCCTTGTTTTCTTTCTCTCCTTAACCTTTTCCTTTTCATCTTTTTTTCAGCTTTTCCCTCCTTGTTTTCTTTCTCTCCTTAACCTTTTCCTTTTCATCTTTTTTTCAGCTTTTTCCTCCTTGTTTTCTTTCTCTCCTTAACCTTTTCCTTTTCATCTTTTTTTCAGCTTTTCCCTCCTTGTTTTCTTCCTCTCCTTAACCTTTTCCTTTTCATCTTTTTTTCAGCTTTTTCCTCCTTGTTTTCTTCCTCTCCTTAACCTTTTCCTTTTCATCTTTTTTCAGCTTTTTCCTCCTTGTTTTCTTTCTCTCCCTTAAGTTGAAAAATAAAGGACGTGATGGTGAACAAGCCTTGAACTCATGCAGAGACCACACCAACACTATTTATGCTAAACAGACGGGGCGGAATGGTCTCAAAAACAAAAGCAAAAAAAAAAAAAATACCCAATCTTTTTTTTCGTGTAATTCATCCCAGCTCCACCTGCCGTTAGCTAGCCACATGGATTGGAGCGGCCAGGTAAACGTTATGTGTGTGCCCGGTGATGGGAGGCAAAGTGATGGGCAGCCTCATTACCGTGATGGGCTGGTGCTGAACGCCGCGCTGCTACCCCGTCCTCCTCCCCCTCACCCGCCCATCGTATAATTTCCCATCCTTTCCCTTCCCTTCTTCACCTTGTGTTTGTTTCCTGCTCCCATGCTACGCTCTTACATGCCTTCCCATACCTTTCCCTTATTCACCTTCTGTTCTGTTCCTCTATTTGGTCTTCTATTGCCTCTCTCCGCACTTCATTCTCTCTCTCCTTCCCACCCATGTGTTCCTCCTCTCTTCCTTCTTACCTGTTCTTTCTTCTCATTTTCCCGTCCTCCTCCTAGTCCCCTTTCCATCCTATATCTTTCCATGCCTTTCCATATCCTTCCCTCACCTAGTCCTCTGTTTGCCTCACACTCCTCTTCGTCTTATGTTGCCTTTTTCTGCACCTCATCTCATCCCAACCCATCTATTCCTTCGCCCCTCTATACATGCTTCCCCATACGTCCCTCTCTCCCTTTCCGCTTCCAAGCAATCTGTTCCTCCTCCATCCCTCCCTACCTGTCTCGTACCTCCCATTGCTTCCCTATACGTCCTCCCTTTCTCTTCCTCTCTACACCAACCTCCTATCTCTCCCTCCTCCTTACCTACCTTTCCTACACTCCATACATCCCTTACCTCCCTTCTCTTCACTTGCTCCCCTCCTCCTCACCTCCCAAACTCTCCCCCTCCCCATTATTAATCCTTACCAGTCTACCCACCCACGACCCGACTCTCCTATCCCCCCCTCTCACTATTCCTTCCCCCCTTCCAAGAGCTAACAGGAACAGCATTCACTTGAATCATTTATTCAGGGGGAAACTTTCTCAGGAGCGGCATTAATCTTGGCCTATTTTTTTTTCGTTTTCGTTTTCCTTTTCCTTTTCTTTTTTGTTTCCTTCTCCTTGCTCGCGTTTTCGTCGTTAATGAAGGCGGGCCGGGGTGAAGCCGTTAATGGTGTGTGTGTGTGTGTGTGTGTGTGTGTGTGTGTGTGTGTGTGTGTGTAAAGGGGCAGAACTTGTCGTAAATATGCTACTGTTTCCTTCCTTCCTTCCTTCCTTCCTTCCTTCCTTCCTTCCTTCTTTCCTTTCCTCCTTACCTTTCTTCCTTCTTCTTTTCTTTCTTCCTTACCTTTCTTCTCATTCATCGTATCATTATGTCCTCAATATCGCTTTTATCATCTCCTCTCTCTCCTTTTCCCTCCTTTCGTTTCCTTCCTTCCTTCCTTTCTTCCTTCCTTTCCTCTCTTCTAATTCATTGTATCATTTTGTCCTTAGTATCATTTTTATCATCCTTTCCTTGGCTTTTTCTCTCCCTTCGTTTCCTTCCTTCCTTCCTTCCTTCTTTCTTTCTCTTCCTACCCATTCTTCCCCCACCCAACTATTCCTATACTTCCTTTCTCCCTTCTTCCCTCTCCTTCCCTCCCTCCTTACCTACCTACCCGTCCTCCACCCGATGTATCCCTTACCTCTGGGCCGGCTGGGTGGTGGGGTGGTGGGTTGGTTGAAGAAGTTTTGCGATCGGGGAGTTGTCGGCTGTAAAATTCTGCTCTGTGTTAGTGTAGCTTCCGCCGCCGCCGCCGCTGCCACCACCGCCGGAAAGGAAAGGAGAGGAGAAAATGAAGTGAAACAAACGAACGAAGGAACGAAACGATAGGAGAAAGAAAAGAAGAGAAGAGATGATAAAAACGATAATTGAGGACGTAATGATATATATACAATGAAATAGGAGATGGATAGGGATTTAAGAAAGAGGGGTAGGTAGGTAGGTAAACTCGAAGGAATGGAGGAGGAGGGAGATAAGGACGGGGAGGAAGAGGTGTAGAGGGTTTGCGAGTGAAGGGAGGGAAGATGGGTAGGAATTTAGGAAGGGAGAGAAGGGAGGTTGGTAGGTAAGTTAATTCGACGGAATGGAGAAGGGAGATAAGAAGGGGGAGGAAGAGGAGTAGAGGGTGTGTGAATGAGATATTTGACCATCACCACCACCATCATCATCACCACCAACATCAACACCACCACCACCACCACCAACAACAACAACAACAACAACACCAACACCACCGCCACCATCACCACCAACACCACCGCCACCAGCACCAACACCAACATCAACACCACGATCTTCACCACCACCACCACTCTCTCACTCACTCTCGACAAGATTTTTTAAACGTCGTACCTATTTTGTATTTATTAACAGTTATGTGGCTAGTTGGGCTTTTCTATTCCATTTCCGAGACGGAGTTAGTTAGAAGTGTAGAATTTTTAGAGTTATAAAATCGAAATATTACAAACTCACTCGTAAAGAAAAGTTATATAAAAAAAGACAAGAAAACCAACTAATCACGCCTTGAAAAACGACTTGAAAAAGACAAAAAAAAAATCACTTTCTATTCCATTTCCGAGACGGAGTTAGATAGAAGTGTAGAATTTTCACAGAGTTATAAAGTCGAAATATCACAAACACACTCGTGAAAAAAAAAGTTATATATATATATATATATATATATATATATATATATATATATATAAATATATATATATATATATATATATATATATATATATATATATATATATATATATATAAAGCGAAGAAAACCAACTAATCACGCCTTCAGAAACGAGTTGAAAAAGACAAAACAAATCAGTCTCACAAATTAGTTGAATCGGTGAGTCAGTCGGTTAATAAATTAGTTACTTGTTAATAAGACGTTTAATATAATCACGTTAGTCTCTCTTGGATAGCAAATGACAACCGCATACTCCTCTCTAACCTCTCCAGTTTTCTCTCCAAGTTTTCTCTCCTCCTCCTCTTCGTGTAGGAATTTCCTCCTTCCCGTGACTGGCTGTGTAATGAGGAGCGAGAAAGAGGAGGTGGAGGAGGAGGAGGAGGAGTTTTACACTTTTTTTCTTTTTTTTCTCCCTCTGTCTGGTAGTTACTTAGGTCTTAATCTCATTACTGAAGTTTTTTTTATTTTTTTGTTCTAGTTTTTGTATGTGTTGTGTGTGTGTGGGGGGGGGGGGGGGTGGCGGTGGGTGGAGAAGGGGTATGTCGTCCTCCCCCTTCCTTCTCCCTTTCCTTCTCCTTCCTCCTCCTCCGTCTCTTTACTGCTTTCATTACCTTCCTCTCTCTTCTTTCTCCTTCCATCTCTCATCTTCCTCTCTCCCACTTCCTCCTCCATTCCTCTTTACTGACGTTTTCTGCTTTCACTATTTACATTTTCCTCTTCTCCCTTCTTTTCCCTCTCTCCCTCTTTACTGGCGTTGCTCTTCTTACCTTCTTCTCTTCTTCTTTCCTTTTCCCCCTCCCTCCCTCCTCCTCCTTTCCTCTCTTTACTGACGTTTTCTGCTTTTATTACCTTTTTCCTCTTCTCCCTTCTTCTTTTCCCTCTCTCCCTCTTTCCTTATTTACTGTACTTTCCTTACCATCCTCTCTCTTCTTCTTTCCTTCTCTCCCTCCCTCCTACACATTAGTCCTTCTCCGCGCCTTTAGTCCGGGCTCGGCAAGAGTGTGGCGCATTTCTAGTTGGGGTGCCCTCCGAGGCTGTGCTGTTGTGGCCCAGTGCAATGAATGGACTGATCTAAGAGAGAGGGGGTCGAGGGGTGGATGGGGGGGGGGGGCTAGAGGGTGGAATGAACGCTCAACCAGCCAGCCGGTCTCTCTCTTTCTCTCTTTTTCTTTCTCTTTTTTTTCTTTCCTTTTTTTTCTTTTTTTTCTGTCTCTGTCTCTTCCTCTAATCTCCCTGTTTATTTTATTCTTGCTCTCCTTCTTTTTCTTCTTCCCTTTCTTCCTCCTCCTCTTCCTCCTCCATCTATTCTATCCTGTCCTACCACACGTAGTTTACTAGTAGTAGCGGTAGTAGACAGACACCCTCGCCATAGACCGACAGGTCCTCTGGTGCCTGTTCTTCCTATGTATTCCTATGTATTCCTCCTCCTCCTCCTCCTCCAACTACATATTCTTCAAGCTCAGCATATTGCCTCAGCCAACTCCTCCTCCTCCTCCTCCTCCTCCTCCTCCTGCTTCTTCTCCGTAACTTCCCATCCATTGCCCATTTCCACCTCTCTCCTCCCTCCCTCCTTCCTTCTCTCCTTTCCTCCCTCTCTCATCGTCTTCTCATTTTCCACTTACTCACCATTTTCTTCTTTTTTTTTCTTTCTTCATTGTTTGTGTTCAATATTTCTTCTTTGCCTCCACTTCTCATGGTAAAAATATTATCGGAGAAATTTACAACCCTCTCCTCCACCTTCCCCTCCCCTCTCTTCTTCCTCCACTTCTTTCCTCCTCCTCCTCTTCTTCGCTTTAATCTTCCATCTTTTTTTCTCACCAAATTTACGATACTTGCTTTTATCTTTTTTTCTCTCTCTTTTATTCTTCATGATGCATTTTTCGCTCTGCCTCCTCCTCCATTCTTTCCGCCTCGTCTTCTTCTTTTTCTTCTTCATCTTCTTCTTCCCATCATTTTCTATTCCTTGATCTTCACTTCTTTTTTCTCTCTCTCTCTCTCTCTCTCTCTCTCTCTCTCTCTCTCTCTCTCTCTCTCTCTCTCTCTCTCTCTCTCTCTCTCTCTCTCTCTCTCTCTCTCTCTCTCTCTCTCTCTCTCTCTCTCTCTCTCTCTCTCTCTCTCTCTCTCTCTCTCTTATTCCCTTTTACACATCTCCCTGGTCAGATTTTTCATCTTCTTGCCTTTTCTTCTTCTTCTTTTTCTTCTTCTTCTTCTTCTTCTTCTTCTTCTTATTATTATTATTATTATTATTATTATTATTATTATTATCCATTTCATTCTTCTTGTTTTTGCCGAAGTTTCCTTTTTTCTTCCTTTTCCTTCCCCACTCTTACTTCTCCACATCTCCCTCGTTTTTTCTCCTACATCCTCTCTCCTTTCCCATGTCCACCCTTTGCTTCCTCTCTCCTCCTCCACTTCATTCTCTCCTTTCCTTCTCCACACTTCCCTTTTGTTCCTCCACTTTATTATCTCTTCCTCCACATTTCTCGTTTCCTCCTGTACATCCTCTCTGCGATCCCATGTCCACCCTTCACTTCCTCTCCCCTCCTCCTCCTCCTCCTCCTCCTCCTCCTCCTCCTCACTTCTCATCACACGCCCACACACACGCCTACTCCACCACCGCCCGTTATGGGAAGACTAGAGTAATTCAGCAGCAGACTTAATCGTGCCTCGCAGCTCCCCGCCTGGACTGTATAGTGATCCCGTTGGTGTGACAGAACAAACTTGGGAACGGGAAGTCAGTCAGTCAGTGTTAGCATTCAGGGAAGAAGGTTGGTATTCGCAGACTCTTCCACCTCTCACGTCGTCTATTTCCAAAGGCCGGAATGGAGATTAATCGGGTTCTAATGAGTGTTTTCTCACATTCATGGCACAGAAAAAGGGTCACACTTCCATTAAACTATCCTTAAAAATGCCCCAAACACTTACGAAAGCCTTGGGCGCTGAAAGGTTTTAGAATATGGGCCCAGGTGATAATGACTTGATATAATTCTTGCTCTTGGCCCTTCTCTCTCTCTCTCTCTCTCTCTCTCTCTCTCTCTCTCTCTCTCTCTCTCTCTCTCTCTCTCTCTCTCTCTCTCTCTCTCTCTCTCTCTCTCTCTCTCTCTCTCTCTCTCTCTCTCTCTCTCTCTCTCTCTCTCTCTCTCTCTCTCTCTCTCTCTCTCTCTCTCTCTCTCTCTCTCTCTCTCTCTCTCTCTCTCTCTCTCTCTCTCTCTCTCTCTCTCTCTCTCTCTCTCTCTCTCTCTCTCTCTCTCTCTCTCTCTCTCTCTCTCTCTCTCTCGTCACTGTTACCAATACTACCATCACCACCACCGCCACCACCACCAATAAACGAGGAAATAGAATGAAGGAAAAGGAAGGAATAAGAGAGAAAATGAATAAAGAGGGAAGGTGAAGAAGAGAGAAAATGAAGAACAAGGGTATAATGTTAAAAGGAGGAGAGAAAAGAATGAAGACAAAGGGAGGGACAGCAACAACCGAGGAAGGAATAGGAGAGGAAATGAACAGAAAGGGAAGAGGAAGAGGAGAGAAAATTAAGAAGAAAAAGGGTATAATGTTTAAAAGGAGGAGAGAAAAGAATGAAGTAACAACAACAACAACAATAACAACAACAACATCATTTGGGTTTTTAGTGCTCAGTTTTAGTTCTGTGATATTTTCCTTTTCTCCTTATTTTTCTTCTGTGTTTTGTTTCTTCTTTCATTTTATACATTTTCTTTCTTCTTTGCCTTTTCCTTTGATGTTCTTGGGGTGTAATTATTTTAGTCTTTTCATTCATTCATTCATTTGTGTGTTTTTTAGAAGTCTCGGTGTTTGTTTGTTTTCTTCGTCTGCCAAATAGCTTAAGTTTTTTTTTTTTTAGTTTTGCTCTCCTTCTCTTTCTTCCTCCTCCTCCTCCTCCTCCTCTTTCTCATCCACTTTCTCTTCCCTTATCTTTCTCTCCTCCGCTTTCTCCTCTTCCTCCTCTTCATCCTCCTCCTGTTCATACCCTTCCCTTGTCATTTCCTCCTCCTCCTCCTCCTCCTCCTCCTCCTCCTCCTCCTCCTCCTCCTCCTCCTCCTCCTCGTCCTTCCTCTTCTTTCTCATCCACTTTCTCTTCCCTTATCTTTCTCTCCTCCGCTTTCTCCTCTTCCTCCTCTTCATCCACCTCCTGTTCATACCCTTCCCTTGTCATTTCCTCCTCCTCCTCCTCCTCCTCATAATGGCTTACCCAGTCGCGGTTGGTAGCCAAGATACTTTGTATGTAGACTGACCTCGTCTCGCCCGTCTGGCCACACACACACACACACACACACACACACACACACACACACACACACACACACACACACACTCTCTCTCTCTCTCTCTCTCTCTCTCTCTCTCTCTCTCTCTCTCTCTCTCTCTCTCTCTCTCTCTCTCTCTCTCTCTCTCTCTCTCTCTCTCTCTCTCTCTCTCTCTCTCTCTCTCTCTCTCTCTCTCAATCGGTTTAGACAAGGAAGTGAAATGGAAGTTTGGAAGGAGTCACAAATGGAAGGGAGGGAAGGAAGAAAGAGGAAGGAAAGAGAATGAAGGAAATAAGTTGTTTTGGCTTTTATTGTTTTTTTCTCATTTTTTTTTCTTTTTTTCCTTCATTACTTTCTTCCCCCTTCCTTCTCTCCCTCCCCACTTCATCCTTTCTTTTTACTGACGTTACTCTTTCATTATCTTCCTTTCTCTTCTTCTTTCCTTCTCTCCCTTTTTTTCCTCTCTCTCTCTCCCTTTTTACAGACTGCTTTCATCATCTTTCTCTCTTTTTCCCTCTTCCTTCTTTCTCTTTCCCTCCCTCTCTTTACTGCTTTCATTAATATTTTCTCTCTTCATCCCCATTCCCTCTCTCCCTCCTCTCATTATTTCTCCTTTTTTTTTTCTACATCTCGGCTTTGCTTTCTTACTCTCCATCCCACCTACTTATCTTCTTTCGTGTGTGTTGAGAACGTTTCCTCTCCCTCTCTCATGTGTTCCCTGTGTTTCCCTCTTTTGTGTGTGTTTCCTCTCACGCCCGGCCGAGTTTTATGCGCTAAACCCCTTTTTTTACTGTTGCTCTTTCCTATTCTTCAAACTTTCTTCCTTTCGCACTCTCCCTTTACGTCTGTTTGTGTGGGGGGGTCGGGGAGGGAGGGTCGGGGGTGAGGCATTGTGTGTGGTGTGTGTGGGATCAGGGGGAGAGGGATGAGGGGTTGTGCGTGTGTGTGCGTGTGTGTGTGTGTGTGTGTGTGTGTGTGTGTGTGTGTGAAAATGTTTAAATTGACAAGCTTTGGCGGTAATTCCTTTTTCCTATTTTTTACTTCTTTCCTTCCCTTTCCTTCATTCTTTTTTTGTTATTCCTCCTTTTGTCGTTATTCCCTTTTACCTCTTTCTCTTTCTTTCCTTTCCTTCCCTTCTCTTTCTATTATTTCTTCTTTTGTTATTTTTTCTAGTCATGCACTCTCCTTTATTCCCTCTCTTCCTCCTCTTCTTCCTCTTCTACCTCCTCCTCCTCCTCCATTTTTTCTCTTCTATTCTCCTTTTCCTATCACTAATTATAAAATCCTTCTTCCTCTTGTTTTCTCTCTATCTCCCCGCTTTCCCTCCTCTTTCTCTCATTTCCTCTCTCATGTCTTTAGTTTCCTCTCCTTTCCTTTCTCTCCTTTCCTTTCTCTCCTTTCCTATCGTCTCCAGTTTCCTCTCTCCTCTTCTCTTTCTGCTTCCCTTGCTTCGGTTTATTTATTCCTCCTCCTCCTATTCCCCTTTCCTTCCCCCTTCACGTGTTTATTAAGTATTCTCTTTGCTCTCTCTAACTTTACCCTCTCACTTTGCTCTCTCTCTTTACCCTCTCGTCTCTTAACCTCCTAATTTCTATCTTCCCCTCCTTTCCTCCTCCCCTCCTTCTCCTCCTCCCCTCCTTCTCCTCCTCCCCTCCTTCTCCTCTTATTTCCTTTCCCTTTCATTGCTTCCTCTTACCTCCATTCCTCTTCCCTCCGTTACCTCCCCTTGTCTCTCCTCATTCTCTCTCTCTCTCTCTCTCTCTCTCTCTCTCTCTCTCTCTCTCTCTCTCTCTCTCTCTCTCTCTCTCTCTCTCTCTCTCTCTCTCTCTCTCTCTCTCTCTCTCTCTCTCTCTCTCTCTCTCTCTGATGAATAATGCTTTTTTCTGCACTTTCATGTAACTCAAAAGTGTGTGTTTGTGTTTGTGTGTGTCTGTGAAAGGTTATTTAGACACGAATTGTTGAGAGAGAGAGAGAGAGAGAGAGAGAGAGAGAGAGAGAGAGAGAGAGAGGTCTATTGTTATGGGTTCTGCTTTCCGGCTATTGTTACGCCGCCTCCCCTTAATACTCCTAAATGGCCTCGCCCGCTGGACACACACACACACACACACACACACACACACACACACACACACACACTGGTTAGAGCTGGTGAAGAAAACCTGCCACATATTATTCAAATGTGTGTGCGTGTGTGTGTGTGTGTGTGTGTGTGTGTGTGTGTGTGTGTGTGTGTGTTGCATTTTGGTGGTAAAGAGATTAAGGAACGTGTGAGGGAGTTGTGTGCCCGTCTTCTTCCTCCTCCTCTTCCTCTTCCTCCTCCTCCTTCTCCTCCTCCTCCTCCTCCTCCAATACAACCACCGCCAGCCATCATCAACACTACGAGTAATAACCATCACCACCACCAACATCACCATCACACCACCACCACCCTCACTACCACCACCACCACCATCACCACCACAATCACCACCACCAACATCACCATCACACCACCACCACCCTCACTACCACCACCACCACCATCACCACCACCATCACCACCACCACCACCCTCACCACCACCGCCACCACCTCCTCTCACCTCCAATTCATCGTAAAATAACAACGATATAATAAATTTACCTCCTACGTCAAGAGTACACACACACACACACACACACACACACACATATACAGAGGAGAGAGAGAAATGCATACCCCTAACACCTTTCTTCCTCCCTCAATTTTTTTTCATAAGATTCTTTCGTTTTTATATTTCGTTCAAAGGCTTTTTTATATTTTTCATCAAGGGTATTGCTTTCGTCCGGCCATTTTTCTTTCCTTTCCTTTCAGGCTACGCATCAGCCCCCCCCACTCTCTCTCTCTCTCTCTCTCTCTCTCTCTCTCTCTCTCTCTCTCTCTCTCTCTCTCTCTCTCTCTCTCTCTCTCTCTCTCTCTCTCTCTCTCTCTCTCTCTCTCTCTCTCTCTCTCTCTCTCTCTCTCTCTCTCTCTCTCTCTCTCTCTCTCTCTCTCTCTCTCTCTCTCTCTCTCTCTCTCTCTCTCTCTCTCTCTCTCTCTCTCTCTCTCTCTCTCTCTCTCTCTCTCTCTCTCTCTCTCTCTCTCTCTCTCTCTCTCTCTCTCTCTCTCTCTCTCTCTCTCTCTCTCTCTCTCTCTCTCTCTCTCTCTCTCTCTCTCTCTCTCTCTCTCTCTCTCTCTCTCTCTCTCTCTCTCTCTCTCTCTCTCTCTCTCTCTCTCTCTCTCTCTCTCTCTCTCTCTCTCTCTCTCTCTCTCTCTCTCTCTCTCTCTCTCTCTCTCTCTCTCTCTCTCTCTCTCTCTCTCTCTCTCTCTCTCTCTCTCTCTCTCTCTCTCTCTCTCGGCGGGCGGGTGTTGAGGCTGAGGGGCAGAAATTTAATAGCCAGTCTTGGGTGCAGATTTTAATTAAATTTCTGAATATAATAAATCCTTGTCCGCTGTTATGGAAAAAAATACTTGGACCTTAATTTCTCGCCTCCCTCTGTGTGTGTGTGTGTGTGTGTGTGTGTGTGTGTGTTTATTTACCTTCCTCTGCACACATAAAATTAAATAGAAATAAAAGAAAGTCAACCGAGGATCAAATAATTGCAGTAAGTTGTAAATACACAAAAACTGTTAAGAGGTGAAAATAAATGCGATGGTTAATTTGATTTGAAGTTTGTGAAGCTATTTATAGAAAGAACGTGTTGAGTGAGGAACGTTTGGCTAGTAATGGTGATCATGATAGTGAGGAACGCGTTGATGATGGCGGTGTTGTAAGAATGAAGTGGGAGAATAATGATAATGGACGTAGTGTGTGCTTGTGTCGGTGGGTGGTGATGAGAGAAGGTACTGGAGGTGGTGATGGTAGTGGTGGTGGTGGTGGTGATGATAGTGGTGGGTGGTGGTGGTGGTTGTCTCAGTATATGCCACGTCATGAAGCCATTATTGACATACAGATAAGGTGAAGAGAGGGAGAGAGAGCGAGTCTTGTCCATCTGACGGCCTCGATAACTTCACCAACATCCTCCTCCTCCTAACCCCCTTTTCTTTCTCTTTATGTCCGTCCCTCCCTCACGCCCTCAAATATATCGTTGCGTTAACCATGTCGCCGCCAGGTCGTACCCCGCCCATGTTCGACTCCCGGTGTGGTGTCATAAGAACATAAGAACGTAACGTAAGAGTGTGCAAGAGGCCGGTAGGCCTGTACAAGGCAGCTCCTTTGAATCTAAGCTCCCGTGTATCTAACCCCACCTAATATCGCTGTCTATGAATTTATCTAATCTATTTTTGAATGTGACAATTGTATTGGCACTCACCACATGACTGCTAAGCCTATTCCACTCATCCACAACCCTGTTAGTAAACCAGTTTTTGCCTATGTACCTGTTGAATCTGAATTTACCCATTACTTCGTGTCCTACCCGGTTCTCTTACCAACAAAACCTCATGAATATCTCCCTTATTAAAGCCCTTCATCCATTTATAAACCTCGATCATGTCTCCACGCACCCTTCGCCTTTCTAGAGAATGCAAGTTTAACTGTTTGAGTCTTTCCTCGTATGGCAAGTTTCTCAACCCCTGAATCATCTTAGTCATCCTCCTCTGCACTGATTCTTACATTTTGATATTCATTCTATAGTAAGGTGACCAGAACTGAACCGCATAGTCAAGATGAGGTCTAACTAATGCTAAATATAGTTTGAGGAAGACTTCGGCGCTTCTGTTGCTTACGCTCCTTGAAATAAATCCCAGTACCCTATTTGCTCGATTTCTAGCTTGAATGCATTGTGCCCTTGGACGGAGATCAGAGCTCACTAAGACCCCTAAATCTCTCTCTTTTAGACCTGCTTATGGGAGTGTCATTTAAGCAATAGTTGTGAGAGGGGTTGTTCCTACCTACACTCAGAATACTGCACTTCCCTACATTGAACTCCATCTGCCATTTATCCGCCCAGTCATACAATCTGTTTAGTTCATCCTGGAGAATACTAGTGTCCTGATCCGACTCAATTACTCTACCGATCTTGGTATCATCTGCAAACTTACTGACATCACTACTAATTCCTGTATCTAAGTCATTGATATAAATAATAAACAAAAGTGGACCTAATACCGAACCTTGTGGGACCCCACTCGTAACACATCCCCAGTCAGATCTTTTACCATTGATTTGCACTCTGCCATCCGGTATCGTGAGACATTCCATCCTTAACTTAGCATGGCGAAACCCAAAATTTACTATCATAGAGTAACTAAGTGAAGCCTCTAAGTGTAAAAAAGTACCAAGGAGGGCCTAAAAAGCGATGCAAAGCTTATTAGGTCACAAGAAGAAGAAGAGTGATTGTTGATTTACTAGTTATTTACATACATACGTCATCATTTGCTTTTATAATAGAATAAACAAACTTGGGTTGGTACAGATCCCGACAAGCAGTCGACGAAAGACATGGTACAGTGTCGAAATTCATGTATGTATTCAGGATGGGATGTCTCACGATCCCCGGATGTCTCATGACACCATACCGGACCGGTGTGAGGCAGCGGGCGGGCGATGACGAGGACTGTGGCTTCGCGGTGTAAGACGACGCAATATCTGTGGTCGTGTGCGGGGCGTGGCGAGATGAGGGAAAGTTGTTGATCGTGTGTAAGATTTCCCTTGACTCCTTCTTCTTATTATTATTATTATTCCTCCTCCACCTTTTATACCTGCTCTCCACCTCCTTCTCCTATTCCTGCATCCCATCCACCTTCCCTTCTCCCTCTTCCTCCTCCTTCCCTTACTCTTGCTTTTTTTTCTTTCTCTTCCTCGTCCTCGTCCTTCTCCTTCTTCTGCTTTTATACCTGCTTCCCATCCCCTTCCTTCTAATTCTGCTTCCCCATCACTTTCTACTACTTCTCCTCCTTCTCTGACTCTCGCTTCTTCTCTTTCTATTCCTCTTCCTCCTCCTTCTCTTTCTATTCCTCCTCTTCCTATACCTACTTTCCACTTCCTCCTGTTAACCCACCACTCCTTTTCCTTTTTTCCCTCTTATTTCTGCTTCCCTACCACCTTCTCTTTCTCTTCCTTCTCTTCATCCTCCTCCTGACGCTGCTGGATGCTGTGGTTTAGTGGGCTCATCTCCAACAGATCCGTAGTGTTACTCTTGGGTCCCGTTCTCTTGCTGGTGATGCTGTAGTCAGTGTAGTGTGTCTCGTCTGGCGGAATGACACCCAGAAAACTCGTTACCGTACATATTCTACTACTACTACTACTACTACTACTACTCTTCCCTTTACTACTGTTCCTCTGCATCCCAGGTTTTGTTTCGTGTTTTCCCCCGCTATGGAACGCTCCTGTTGGTGGGCGTGGTGTGGTGGGCGCTGCCGCACGTGTGTGTATAAGCGGCTTCCTGCATCACACACGGAGAAGCCTTTAGTATTAGCCATCATGCAGATTAGCCCACTTTGCTGGTTTCCATTATGACCGACCGCGGGAGTTTGGTGTGTGTGTGTGGATATAGTACTGTCGGCCTGTGTTGCTTTGAGTGGATGGCTTGCACTTTGCCGCTGAAATACGTATACTCTGTTTTGTGTTGCCTGGGGATTTTATTTACGGTAAAGGAAACTGCTTAGGGGGAAGGATAGAGAAAACAAAAAATGAAACGATAATCTGTGCTGCTACAAAATCAAACAGGAGTAATCAGAAGAGAGGTCAGGTGTTGGCAGTAAAGCAGTAAATCAAAAAGGGAGAAAAAGCACTCTATTTACTGAGACTTGTGTTGCGTTATTTTGTTTGTTTTAAAGGGTGAAACTTTGTGGAAATGCGACTTGTTAAAAAAAATGTAAAAGAAAAGAGTGAAAAATCGACTTGATGAATAAAAAAATGTAAGAGAGTGAAAAAATCGACTTGTTGAATAAAAAAGATGTATAAGAGAGTGAAAATGTGACTGGTTGAATAATGAAATTGAAAAAAAGAGTGAAAATACGACTTGTCGAGTAAAGATGTAAAAAAGAAAATATACCGTGAAGTGACCTGACCTAATCTGACCTGACCTATGGATTCAAGAGTTTATACTTGCGTTCGTTTTGTTTGTTTGTTTGTTTGTTTGTTTGTTTGTTGACTTCACATGGTATTAACACGCATTTCCCCTCAAAAAAAAAAAAAGATGCATTCGAAGGATTATTAACAGCATGCAGATAATGGATTCCGCGCACACACACACACACACACACACATACATACACACGCACACGCCATAATGAGCCCGTGCGAATTATTAAACCTTCGTGATAGAGGGCGACACAGGGAACACAAGCCAGATAGATAACGAGAGAGGAAAGGGAGGGTGGGGGGAAAGGGGAAAATGGGGAGGGGGACGATAGATAAAAGAGTTGGAGGGAGGAGGGAGAGAGTGACTTTTGATGATAGATAGGAAGACGGGAGGGGGAGGGAGAAGGATTTTCGACGATAGATTACAGGAGGAAGGGAAAGGTGAGGAGGGAGAGAGGGAGAGATGTAGGGGAAGGGGAAGGGGTCGATAGATATATAGATAGATGGTGGAATGAAGCGGCCAGAACGATGCTGCCTCAAAACGAAGGAATGACTGATGGACGGTATTGACAGCCGCTTCATAGATAGATAGATAGGTAGATAGGGACTCGTGGTAGTGTTGATAGATAAACGATAGTCACCTGATAGATATTTGACAGCCTGAAGCTCGTTTTAATTAGTATTCCTTTACACCTTTTTTTTATACGTTCAATCTTTTCTGTTTCTCTCTCTCTCTCTCTCTCTCTCTCTCTCTCTCTCTCTCTCTCTCTCTCTCTCTCTCTCTCTCTCTCTCTCTCTCTCTCTCTCTCTCTCTCTCTCTCTCTCTCTCTCTCTCTCTCTCTCTCTCTCTCTCTTTCGGCTTTCTCTCTCTCTTCTCTCTCTCTCTCTCTCTCTCTCTCTCTCTCTCTCCTTCCTCTCTTCCCTTCCCTTCCCTTCCCTTCCCTGCCCTCCCTTGTTCAGCCTCCCCCTCCTTGCTCACCCACGCATCCCCATCCTTCTCGATCCTCCCCTCCTCTCCCCTAGCTTCCCTTCCTTTCCCTTCTTTTCCTTCCTTGTCATGGCTGCCGCCCTTCCACTCTTGCTCCCTTCCCTTCCCTTTTGCCTCTCCTACTATCCCACTCTTCTCTATTTTCCATCCTCCCCTCCTCCCTTCCTCTCCCTTCTATGCCCGGCTCTCCCGCTCTTCCCCTTTGCTCTCTCCCGTCACCCAATCAGCCAAATGTCGAGTGTGATTTTAACAATTTGTGTTGGGGCAGCGTAATGCGATAAGGGAAATGGTTTGGGGAGCATCGTTGCTTTCTCTCTCTCTCTCTCTCTCTCTCTCTCTCTCTCTCTCTCTCTCTCTCTCTCTCTCTCTCTCTCTCTCTCTCTCTCTCTCTCTCTCTCTCTCTCTCTCTCTCTCTCTCTCTCTCTCTTTTACTTTTTTACTTCTCTTTGATTGTATCTTTCTTTTTTCTTTTTCTCTTTTTTTTCTCTTCTTCTATCTCAATATTTTTTCACACACACACACACACACACACACACACACACACACACACACACACACACACACACACACACACACACACACACACACACACACACACACACACACACACACACAAGCCCACATTCATGTTAGTCAGATTGGCATAATGTTCTCCGTATTACTATGCAGATGGAGATAACGACTATGGGACCCCCTTATTTTGGTGTGTGTGTGTGTGTGTGTGTGTGTGTGTGTGTGTTTACCTGTCTATCTTTATCTACCTGGGTATCTGTGTTTGTCTCTGTCTTTGTCTGTCCCCAAGTCAACCTGTCTGTTTATGTCATTATCTATCTGTATCTACTCTCTCTCTCTCTCTCTCTCTCTCTCTCTCTCTCTCTCTCTCTCTCTCTCTCTCTCTCTCTCTCTCTCTCTCTCTCTCTCTCTCTCTCGCTATGGGTATACAGGTGTGCAGGTAATTGAGATAGTGTCGGGTGCGTGAGTCTACCTGTGTGTCGCGGCCAGGTGAGTCCCCGTCAAGGTGCGTTAATTAGTTGACGTGGTGGTGGCTGTGGCTGCGGTGGTGGTGGATGTGGTGGTAGTGGTGGTGATGATGGCAATATGTACTCACCGTGAGAGTACGTTCTGTGTGTGTGTGTGTGTGTGTGTGTGTGTGTGTGTGTGTGTGTGTGTTCAAGCGTCACCCATAAATAAATCGCAACTTTTTTTTTAGTTAAATATTGTTATTTTGTCATTATTTTGCGTTTAATAAAAGAAAATGTTCTGCCCTTGAATTTTTGAAACTTTTTTTTTCCATATTACAGGAGAGCTTAAAAAATGCATGAGTGTGTGTGTATGTGTGTGTGTGTGTGTGTGTGTGTGTGTGTGTGTGTGTGTGTAATTCACCACGGCCTGATCACGAGTTGGACTCGCTTTCGACAGCAGGTACCCTCACGACGTGAGCAATTGCTCATTATTGTCGATCTCTGGGTACTGCCAGGACCTCACACCCCACACACCCCATCCCCCTTGCTCAAGGGGGGACAGTAACCACTCCTAGTAAACGGAAAGAATCCGTCCTGAGCGGGGCTCGAACCGCCGCCAGTTTAGCCGTGAAGCCTTGCAGAGCAGCGCTCTAACCGATTGAGCTACCGGAGCGGTGTGTGTGTGTGTGTGTGTGTGTGTGTGTGTGTGTGTGTGTGTGTGTGTTTGCGGCGGGGGGCGGGGGCGGGATGGACGCGAAAATAACGATGAAATCAATAACGTATTCCATTTCTTTTCAGGTGAGTGACGCCCAGGCCCGCCAAGCGACGCCAGCAAACGGAGGAGGAGGAGGAGGAGGAGGAGGAGGAGGAGGAAGGTGAGTTAATGGAGAATCAAATGGAAACGGCAATAAAAAATAACTAAGAAAAAATGAGAACTACAGAAATATTTATGTAAAGAAAGGGCTTGGTGTTTGTGTGTGATTTTGTTTCGATATACATTTTTGATTATGGGGTATTTTTTATTAGTTTTCTTTTTCTTTTGTTTTTATTCGTTGAGCCAAATATTCTGTTTTAGTCAAAGAACGTGACGGTATTGTAAACTTTCACATGCATATATTTGTTTATTTTCGCCTGTCTTCTCCTTCCCCCTTTTATGTCGGCCCCTTTCTTCTTGCTTTTGTATATATGCTTTTGGTTTCTTCATCTTTCACTACGGTGCTTCAAACTTATTAAAAAGAGGTGGTTAAAAAGAGGGGGAGGAGGAGTAGAAGGAAAGAAAAATGAATAGTAGTAGCAGTAATAGTAGTAGTAGTAATAGTAGTAGTAGTAGGAGGAGGAGGAGTAGTGCAAGAAGAAGAAAATTAAAAGGAAGAACACGAACAACGTCAAGAGGAAGAAATAACAGAATACAAATAACATGATGAAAATAAACCCGAAGAAGAAGAAGAAAAAACAAGAAAAGAAAAACGAGAAAACAGAAATGTACCCTTATGCCATTCAAAGGAGCGGCATTCATGATGGAGATGAATGGGAAGGGAAAAAGGAGAGACGAGTCGGCGGCAACAATGGGACGGAAATTAATCTATTGGAGAGTCGCCGGTGAAAGGGGTGAAGGTCGGTGATGGAGGCGGCAGCGGCAGCGTTAGAGATCGGTGTCACCCAAGGAGGCACCTCTCGGCGACACTATCTACAGGATGGGGAGACTCAAGATACAGAGAGGCAAACCAGGTAGCTGCAGCATCTCAACCCCGCGCAGATTGTAACGTCATCAAATATCTGACAGGGAAGGAAGAGAAAGAAAACGTATATCATTACCTTAAAAAGAAGTCCAAGAGAATAGAAAGAGACGTCGAAGGTATGTAATGGTAGATAGCTTCAGTACCTCAAGACCGCGCAGATAGTGACTCCAGCAAACATTGGAGGAGGCAAGAGAAGGAAAACGTATAGCACCTACATGAAAGGAAGTACAAGAGAGAGAGAGAGAGAGAGAGAGAGAGAGAGAGAGAGAGAGAGAGCGCGCGCGCAATTTCGGGCACGTATCGATAGGTATCATTAGCGCCTCAAGCCCGCGGAGATCAAGTCATATCCTGAAACACTTCCCGCCCAAGATCACCTGTTTGACAAGGCTTTCGTAAGAGTTTTGCGGATTTCCAGGATAGTTTTATGACCCTGGTGGTAGTGTGACCCTTCCTCTACACCACGAACCTGAAAATAACACTTATGAGAACCCGATTGGTCTACTTTTCGGCCTTTGGAAATAGTTGATGTGAGAGGCGGAGGCGTCTGAGAATTCCGACCCAAGTGACGTCAGCAAATATCGGAGGGGAGGGACGAGAACGAAAACTTATTTCACTACAGAAAAAGAAATGCTAAAAGAGTAGAGAGATCAGTTTGGGGCACGTATAGGTAGGCAGGTCTAAGCGACAGACTTCACTTTTTTAATCACAGTGGTGGTGCTCAGTGACGGTGGTGGTGGTGATACAGGCGGCGGTGACTCGGCCGATGTTCGATGCCTGCCGTGACGTGTTGACCAATGTTCCTGATATTAATAACCAAACCTTTTTTGTCCTGGCACTAATAATTTGGAAATGAATCCTGCTTTAAATATTTCATCGTGTTTTATTAATTACTTGACCATTAAGCAGCGTTACTTTCATTAGACGTGATTAATACCAAACACTTTGATGCTCCACAAACATGCCGGAGCGGCGGCTGTTTGCTGTTTCCAAACATTTCAGGAACATGATTATATTGAAAAACGCACGACACGACTTAATGAAAATGTCACTTCCTGATTGACACTCAGTGAAGGATCGCTGTCCTGTCGTTGCCCGCCGTGGCCGTGACACACACGAACAACCCCTCAGCGCCACGGTTAATTTTACTTTCAGTCGCGGACAACCGACGTTAATCTGCGATGCACCTTTGATGCAACAACACCATTTTGGCAGCCTTGCCTCTGTGTAGCTAATGCCGATGCAGCGAGTGTACGGTCAAGGCCAACGACAAGGCCGAGGATGGCGGAGGCAGCAGACCGCCCCGGAGATGCCCTCCAGCAACACCCAGACTACTCGTACACTGCTGCAGGACACGGGTCGGTCCCCCTGCTTGTAAAAGTCTGGCACAACGGGACTCAAAAAAAAAAAAAAAATCGCTGCCCTTCCAACAAGATTGACAGCAGACCTGACGCCCACTCGCCCGCCTCTTAAGGGGACTCTTCCATACCAGTGAGCCTCGGGCCCCGCGCGTACCCAGGCGGAGGCACTGAAAGGCGTAGAAAGTTGTAGGTCGTTTCGATACAAACAAGGTTAGTTTTCATGGAAACATTTTTCAGACCACTGAGTCTGACGTCACCGAGAATATATAGATTTAGGAAAAATGTATAGTGAAATATTTACGACATATAAATAATAATATTTAGTCCCTAGTGTTTTTTTATGTCTTTTAATATATGTATAATAACTGATCTCCCGACCGATGAGATACTGATAGGCAGCCATTGTTTGGCGTGACAATTTGCCTGACAGTCCTGCATGATGGCGTCACTCAAGTTTCATGACAGGGTTGCTCGGAGGACCTGCACACTATGGCTCAGTATCACCATGACGAGTGAGCCGTGTGGACCCTCTGACATGACCGTGTTTCTTCCCCTCGTCACAACCACGGTCTGTGCCGGGGTGGAGACAGGCAGAATGACGGGCGGGGCGGCGTTGCGCGATCGGTAGAGGGCTGTCAAGTTGCTGATGGCTGGCAGTGCTCTTGTCGGGTGATGGTGTCGAGGTAGTTTGTTCCGAGGCAGCGTTATGCGCGTATAAGGCTGGACTGTTCGTGACTTTAGGATCTCCGCATCACCTGCATAATTAAGCGGTCATCAGTTCGTCAGGACAGAGTCGCCGCGCTCCGGTCACCTCCAGCCCAAGGTCACAAGGCGCGCGTGACAAGGAACGATTGTGGTCACCAAACTCCACTACCACCACCACCACCTCTCTCTCTCTCTCTCTCTCTCTCTCTCTCTCTCTCTCTCTCTCTCTCTTGACCCGTTTATTTCTTTTGTCCGTTTTTCTCTCCCTCCCTCTAAAACAGCTCCCCAATTTCCTCTTTGTCCCTTCCTCCTCCTCCCTCCCTCCCTCGCCAAGCCTTCCTCTTCACCTCTCCTCTCTCCCGCTCTTCTCTCTCCCTCTCTCCTCTCTTTCCTCCAATTCCATTTGTCCCTTCACTGTATATGTAATTTTTTCGCTCTCTGTTTTCTTTCCTTCAGATGCAGTAATCCCATGGCGTGTGTGTGTGTGTGTGTGTGTGTGTGTGTGTGTGTGTGTGTGTGAGAGAGAGAGAGAGAGAGAGAGAGAGAGAGAGAGAGAGAGAGAGAGAGAGAGAGAGAGAGAGAGAGAGAGAGAGTATTTGCTATTTCGTCTGTTTTCAGCTGAGAGGAAAAGAGAGAGAGGACAGAGGGAGGAGGAGGAGGAGGAGGGCAAAGAGACATTTTAAGGCTGCCAGGCTCTTCATTTGCCTCCTCCTCCTCCTCCTCCCCTTCCTCCTCCTCCACCACTTTCCCTTCCGTTGTTCGTGCTTAGTAAGAGGAATAAGGGTTCAAGATGAGTGACTTTCAAGGCTTCTTATCCTACCTCTTCGTACACCTGTCCATTAGTCTAATTAGCAGGTGTGTGTGTGTGTGTGTGTGTGTGTGTGTGTGTGTGTGTGTGTGTGTGTGTGTGTGTGTCAGTAATTACGGCACAAAAGACATAACCCACACACACACACACACACACACACACACACACACACACACACACACACACACACAGGCGGCGTCACGGACGATTAGCAAGATATGGCTTCCAGAGTCATAGAGGTAACGGAGGAGGAGGAAGAGGAGGAGGATAAGATGTAGCATTTAGAAGAGAAGATTATACAAATTTGTGTATGAGTACGTCTGGGATAATCTACATAAGCTACAGTACACACACACACACACACACACACACACACACACACACACACACACACACACACACACACACACACACACACACACACACACACAGTTCCTCTCTCTGTTCTTCAGTCTGTTTGTCTCTTTCTTTGTCTGTCTGTCTGTCTTTGTCCGTCCGTACCCTACCCCCCATCTCTCTCTCTCTCTCTCTCTCTCTCTCTCTCTCTCTCTCTCTCTCATCGTAGCGGCAGAAGGTGTGTTTGATCTTCAGGTACGAGAGGGAGTGTTGTTGCCGCGGCCATTCACGTGAAGGGCGCCCTCACAACAAGGCTTTTTTTGATGCCTCTTCCTATGTTAAATTGTCGTTGTTGATTTTTCCAGGAACTTACTTGTGTTTGTTGGTGGGTGGGGGGTAAGGGAGGGGAGGGGGGAAAGAGGCGGGGGGGGGGGGTTGCGAGTGGGGGAGTGAAAGGGGTTCTGTGTGTGTGTGTGTGTGTGTGTGTGTGTGTGTGTGTGTGTGTGTGTGTGTGTGTGTGTGTGTGTGTGTGTGTGTCATGTATTTATCTTTTTTCTCCTTCACTCAGATATCAAGTTGTTTTTTCCAAGGAATGTGTTTTTTTCTCTTTTTGTGTGTGAGTGAGTGAGAAAAAAATGTATGTTTTATGTAGATGCTTCGTTCCCTTCTAAAAAAAAAAAAACATGCATTTTCATATAAACAACTTCAAAGGAAAATATGCAGCACACTTCTCTATTTTCGTTTCGCTGACCCAAACTAATTTTCTTCCTCCTTCCTTTGTGTCCTCTTTTCCTTTCATCTCTTTTCACTTTCCATTCCTCTCCTCCTCCATTGGTTATCTTCTCGCCCCTTTTCCAATACGCGACGCCTGCTTCGTTGGTTTTAAGGGAGAGAAGAACGAGGGTGAAAAGTAGGAGAGGTAGTGTTGGGTAAAACCTCGCGAACTCTTCTTATCCATGCACTTGCTGATATTCCTTGCTTCCAATAGCCGTTTTATATATTATTCAAGTTTCACCGTTCGTTTTTTGTTAGTAAAGGAGATATACCAAAGACTAAACAACGCAAAAATTCATTCGTTATTATAAAATACCACCATGTTTTGCTCCCATAAAGAAAAACGAATGATCGAGTTTAGTACGAGGGATGACATGAGTTTCTATATAGCGAATACGTTACCTGTCCGCGCTGTAGCTTTTGAATGTATTTATTGAATGTATATAAAGGCGCTTATTGATGAAGTCTACGGTGTGTTTTCATCGTCGAGTAATACCAAGGATTTCGACAAACGTATACCATAGTAAGTTTAGTTTAACCCTCGTGTCGAAGTGGGAGTGCTGTGGTTGTTGTCATGGTTTCGGTTATTCTTAAGTTGTTTCTTTACCGAGCATCAGCGTGGGTGTTGTGTAGAGCATATCACACTCAAGACGAACTCATTTTGCGTCCACACTCTCGGCCGTCTCAGAGTCAAACCAAAAAGAGCTTCGTTTGATCTTAATCGAACTCTTCCTCTGCTGTCCCTTTACCAACCAGTACTGTGGGCGTTGTGTAGTACATGTCACATTCAGAACGAACTCCATTTGCGTCCATTCTCTCGGTCGTCTCACAATCCCATCAAAAAGACCTTTGTTTGGGCGTAATCTAACTATTCCTCTGCTGCGCCCTTACCGACCAGTATTGTGGACACTGTGTAGTACATGTCACACTCAAGATGAACTCATTTTGCGTCCACTATCTCGGTCGTCTCACCCTCAGATAAAAAAGAGCTTCGATTGCTGGCGCTTTAAAGGATAAAGGACCCAGACGTCTTTACTCCCATCAGAGAATTGGTTGATGAAAAGGTCGATCAGAAATAAGCCGCAAATAAAAAGCAGAGAAGTGAAAAACGCGCATAATCTGAGGCGGAAGTAATGGACGGTGATCAAGACGGGCAAAGCGATTAGGCGGCCTCCGGGGTTCCTTAATCTCTAAATTCCCTCCTGCCTTCACGTTGCGGCGGTTAGTGCGTCCAGCCATGAAGCCGCAGCCCCCGCGTAAGCCCCGGCCAGGGAAAACTGTACAGGTAACTTAGCCGTTAATCTTTCCTTACGGGCTCCTCGATGGGCGGTGAACACGGGAAGCCAAGAGGGGAGAGATGGACGGCGAGAGGAACTTTTAGGCCGCTGGTAGTACTTTGTTTACTTAAAAAGGTAGACAGTGGTTGAGGGTCGGGGTGTCTTATCCGAACAGGAAGTAAGAATACGGGGGTGCAGACAATGCGTTCTGATCCTAGAGTGTTATCGAGCAGTTAATCCTAGACCAAGGTATCACAAGACAGACTACCTTGGGCCTCTTTATATCTGCCTCTCTGTCCTTGCGGGAGTCAGCGGTTGTGGGACGGTGCTGTTGTGATCGGCAACGAAGGATTCATCATAAACGGATTACTGCTTTTGCTACCTTTTATATGTTCCGGCTGTTGTGGGTAAGCCTTGTCATGCCCCCTTATTCCTCCTCCTCCTCATTTTCCTCCCATGCCTGCCGACTTCATTGCCCCGAACGCTCGTCTTCCCTGTGTGTCTGTCATCGTCTTCTCCTGTCTCGTGCGGGAAAGCGAGCCACGGAACAGACAGACAGACGGCAAATGAAAGGATGGGGATGTTAAGTGGGGTTAACTTCACAGGAACTGCTTTGTATAGTTCTGCCGGCCTCTAGCAGACTCCTTGGGTCGTATTACTAAAGATTTCGTCGCCCAAGTTCACAGATTTGACAAGGCTTTCGTAGGTGTTTGGGGCATTTCCAGGGATAGTTTTATGGCCCTGGTGGTAGTTCGACCCTTCTTCAGTACCATGAACCAAAAAGAACACTCATTAGAACTCATTTAATCCCCGCTCTGACCTTTAGAAAAAGCTGATGTGAGAAGCAAAAGTGTCTTATTATACCGGCCCTTATGTTCTTTTGAAAGGAATTATGTCATCGGGTTATTTCTTTCTTTTATCTTTAAGGGAGAGAGAGGCAGGAAATCAAGGAAGAGGTCCGTGCGTGGCCGGTGTTTTTCCTCTTAGCTCTGGTTTTCCTGTGTTCCATTTTTCTCTTTTGTTCTGTATATATCTATCTTTGTTATTGTCGTTTCTGGTGGTTTTCCTCTTGTATTTTCTTGGCTGTCCCATCACTCACCTCCCTCCTCCCCCTCTTTTCCCCTTCCTCCTCCTCCTCCCTTCTCCCCTCCTCCTCTCCCTCGCTCCTTCCTTTTTCTTATTGGCGTAATTTATCTTCTTGTTTGTGTTAGCCTTGTGGCCCACCTTGTGTTTAGGGGGGAGGGGGAGGTGCATGTCTTCCTTCCACCTCTCTCTTTCTCTCGCTCTCTTTTCTCTCTCTCTTGCTCTCTTTTCTCTCTCTCTCTCTCTCTCTCTCTCTCGAATGCACTAAATCCTTATTATTCGAAAACCCATAATTATTCCTCTCCCTCCTCCTCCTCCTCCTTATTCTCCTCCTCTGCTTCTCCTTCTCCTCTCCTTCTCCTGATCCTCCTCCTCCTCCTTCTTACTCTACCGCTACTGCTACTACTACTACTAATAACAATAATACTGCTCCTTTTCTTCTTCTTCTTCTTCTTCTTCTTCTTCTTCTTCTTCTTCTTCTTCTTCTTCTTCTTCCTCCTGCTTAACAACAGCTGTCAGGTGAAGGCTCAGTACTCGCATCTTCAACTCGGAGATAATTAGGAAGCATCAACCTCCTCCTCCTCCTCCTCCTCCTCCTCCTCCTCCTCCCTCCTCCTTCCTCATTTTCTTCGACCTCCTCCTCCTCTCCATCTCTTCTCTCCTCCCTCCATCCACTTGACTCACTGATTGCCACTAAAGGAGGAGGCGAAGAGGCGATAAAGAGAGAGAGAGAGAGAGAGAGAGAGAGAGAGAGAGAGAGAGAGAGAGAGAGAGAGAGAGAGAGAGAGAGAGAGAGAGAGAGAGAGAGAGAGAGAGAGAGAGAGAGAGAGAGGGGGATAAGGCATAATCACATTAGCGTTAGTACCATAGGGATTAGCGCGGTTAGGAAGACGTTCGGTGGTTGGTTGAGGACAGTAGTTGTGAACGCAGCAACATCCACGTTCGAGTCCCCTCAAACTCTTCTCTCCCCCTCCCCTCTCTCCCTCACCCCCTATACCCCTATACCCCCTAACCCCAACCCTCTCCCCTTCTGCCCCCTTGCTTCCCCTCCCCCTCCCCCCGTTGATACCTTACGTACTGATCTTGCCGACGCTCAACGAATACCCAGAAGTGCCTGCTTGTTGTTAGGTAAGGCTATATTATGTTATTTTAGGTTAGGTTAATTTTTTTTTTTTTAGTTCGTTAGGTTGGGTTAGGTTAGGCTAGGTTACGTTAGATTATGTAGCACTAGATTAAAAGTAGATTGTGTATTGGTAGCATGAGCCTTTACCTATTAGAAAGAGACGCTACTTGATAAAAAAAAAGCAAGGAAAACACGCTTACTTCATCTCCTGGGCTGTCTGAAGAAGAAGAAGACAATAATTGTGCAGTATTATAGTCCAAACACACACACACACACACAGCAAGTCTCTAAATAAGAGCAAATGAACAAAGAAACAACTTTCAGAAGAGGACGAATGTAGAATTCTGGAGGAGGAATGTGCTGGTGAGAGGAGGAGGAGGAGGAGGAGGAGGAGGAGATTAGATAAGAAGAAAGTGGGAGAGAGAAAGTCAGAATCATGAGACAGTAGGGGGGGAGAGAGAGAGAGAGAGAGAGAGAGAGAGAGAGAGAGAGAGAGAGAGAGAGAGAGAGAGAGAGAGAGAGAGAGAGAGAGAGAGAGAGAGAGAGAGAGAGAAATCCCTCTCCTGCTCCCCCATCAACCATGCACTGGACTCTGAGGGACCATAGGGGGCTTCGTGGTGCAATGGTTAGCACACTCGGCTCACAACCGAGAGAGCCCGGGTTCGATTCCCGGGCGGAGTGGAAAAAATTTGGCGGCTTCTCCGATACCCTACGCCCCTGTTCACCCAGCAGTGAATGGGTACCAAGTATTAATCGGGGGCTGTGTCCCGTCTCCTGGGATCTGTTCCCTTCTCCTATAATTCCTTCCCCTTCTGTCTCTCTCCGGCATATGACCTCAGATGTAGCGCCGACTAAACGAAACTTTCTTTTCTTCTGAGGGACCATAAGCCACGTGTAGGAATGTCTTTGGTCAGGTTGTTAGGTTAGGATGGTTGTCATGGTGGTGGTGGTGATTTTGGTTGAAGCTTTAAAGATGACGGTAAGCATGGTGGTGGTGGTGGGGGTGGGGGGTGGAAGTGAAGCAGGGAAGTGTATATGTTTTATAGTAATGGAATAAAAGGAATGAAAAGAACAGACAAGGAGAGGAGAGCAGTGATGAAGAAGGTAAATAGGGAGTGAAAAGAGAGTAATCGACAAAGAGGAAAACGAAGAGGAGAAGAAAAGAACAGTGATGAACAGTGAAATAAGGAGTGCAAAGAAAGAAACTTACAGACAAACAAAGGAGGGGAGAAGAAGATTGACGGTGAAAGAGGAAGTGAGGAAAAGGAAATAACCACCAAACAGACGAAGAAAGGAGAGGAGAGGACAGTGATGAAGAGGGAGGATAAAGAAGGCAATGAAAGCAACCCACAAAACTGGAAATATATAAACAGGAAAGAAAAAAAAACGAAAAACCAAGAGAGAGAGAGAGAGAGAGAGAGAGAGAGAGAGAGAGAGAGAGAGAGAGAGAGAGAGAGAGAGAGAGAGAGAGTAGTCCTAAGTAAGAGAGGAAAAAAGTCACGGGGAGGAAAGTCGTAAGGGAAAACAGTCCGTACCGAGAATGGGTCGTAAAGGATATGGATCATAAATAACGGGTCGTAATAACAAGTGGTCGTTAGCTGTCGTGGGAGCGGCGCTGAGGGGGAGGAGGAAGAAGAGGAGGAGGAGGAGGAGGAGGAGGTGTGGGAGGAGGAGGAGAAGAAGAAAGAGAGAGAGAGAGAGAGAGAGAGAGAGAGAGAGAGAGAGAGAGAGAGAGAGAGAGAGAGAGAGAGAGAGAGAGAGAGAGAGAGAGAGAGAGAGAGAGAGAGAGAGAGAGAGAGAGAGAGAGAGAGAGAGAGAGAGAGAGAGAGAGAGAGAGAGAGAGAGAGAGAGAGAGAGAGAGAGAGAGAGAGAGAGAGAGAGAGAGAGAGAGAGCAAGGCAGCCTAATGAATGGTTATGTCGAAGCCCTGAATCACACACTCCACGCGGATTCCCTCCCTCCTTTCCCCACTTCCTCCCTCTCTCCCTCCCCCCCCCTCCCTCCCTACGCGGGCTTCACAGAAGGCTCTTCCGCTGACCACCTGAAATACGACCCATGGAATCCCTGTCTGCCTGTCTACGTGGCTGCTGCGTGTCTGTCTGTCTACCTGATTACCTTTGTTGCTGTGGTGGTGGTGGTGGTGGTGGTAGTGGTGATTGAGTTTTATTTGTTGTTATTTTGGTATTGTTATTGTTTGTTTTTTCATTAGTAGGTAAGACATTATTCTTATTCTTTTTCCTTTTCTTAATCTTATTCTTATTTTTCTCATCGTTTTTTATTAGTAGTTGCAGTAATAGTGGCAAAAATAAAAGTAGCAGTAGTAATAGTTATAGTAGTAGTAGTAGTAGTAATAGCAGTAGCACCAGGAAGAGACAGCAGTATTATTTCTCTTATCCACGAAGACAGACATTCTAAGAACGAATTCACAACATTCATCATTTTCGCGTCGGGCCGTCCTCCTGTCACCTGGAAATCCCCGGGCTTAGCGTGCGCTGTTTGGGGCGGCGGAGACCTGCCTGTCCCGTGCAGGCCGACGCGAGCAGGCCGCAGGAAGGGGATGAGGGGAGGAGGAGCGTGCATCTAATTCATGAGGCTCCACGCGGCTTCTGGGTAGTCTTTCGCTTTATCTTTTATAGCTGTTTTCTTTTTATTCTATTTCCTTGATATCTTAGTGGAAAACCTTGACCCTCAGCCGCGTCACATCCCACCTTAAGGAAGTTTCGTTAAGCATTGTGTGGGGAAGAAACGTCGACTTCATTATGTTTGTTTTCCTTGCAATAGTAGAGCTAAGGGTTTATTTTCCCATTTCGTATGTATTGACACTACTACTACTACTACTACTATACTACTACTACTACTACTACTACTACTACTCTCACACTACTTTCACGAATTCTTCTGTTCTGTTCTGTCCTATTCTTCTGTTCCTCTGTTCTTCGTTGTACTTCCACGACTTCTGTTCTATTCTGTTCTTCTCCTCGTTTTACATCGCCACCAATGTTTACGCAGAGGAGCAATACTAATAAAACAAAAGCATATCAACAACGAACCCTCCGTCTATAGCGCTTTTTCAAGGTACTATCTAGGGGGCGGAACACCGAGCCTGAAAAACTACGTACCTGACGCTGTAGATAAAGGGCTTGAAAACACTGGAATGGGCCCGGCGTTGGTGCAGTGTTGGTGGGGGTGCTTAAAGAGGGGGGGGAGGAGGAGAGGGAGGAACGGTGAGCGGGAAAGGGAAGAGGAAAAGAAGGGTGGGAAATGAGAAAGAGGAAGGGTAAGTCTTGGTGGAAGGGGAAAAGGAGGAGTGACTAAATATAACTCTGAAAATGGCGGGAAAATAGAGGAAAGATAGCCATTCACAGGTTGAAATAGGAAGCGGAGAGGGCGAAGTACAGGTAAGGCGAGAATGGGAAACTGGGAAAGTCGTGAGCGGGCGGGAGTGTGGAAATACGAGGAGTGGAAAGGCAGAGAAATAGAGGAAACATAGCCATTCGTGGGATAATATAGAAGAGGAATATGAGAAGAGAACAGAAGGCGAATGAACATGGGAATATAGTCATGAATAGGAAATTGGGTGGAAATGAAGGAAAATAAAGAAAATTAACTTAAGAGTGTAAAGGAATGGTAACAGAGGAAAGAAGGAAAGAGGAAAAAATAGCAAACGGAAGAGTGGGAAGAGGCAAATTAAAGACGGGAAATAATACCTTGATTTGGAAATGGAAGCGAAAACGAAGGAAAATAAAGAATACTCATTTGGTAGATAAAAAAAAGGAAGTAAAAACAGTAGGCGAGGTGAAGGTGGAAAGCGAATAAAACAGTGAAAGGAAGATAAGATAAAATAACGAGAGGGAGAGAAAGAGAAGGTAGAGAGTGAAAATGGGAAGTGAAAAGTTAGTGAGAACAGAAGCCGAGGTGAAGAGAGGAACCAAATAAAGGTGTGAGAGGAAGAAGATAAGAAAAGATAGCGGGCAAAGAGATGGCAGGAAGAGAAAGAGAAAATGGGAAGTGAAAACTGGGAAGCAAATAAAGGCGTGAAGAAAAAGAATGATAAGGGATGATAACGAGTAAAAAGGAGAAGGAGAAGAAAGAAGAGAAAGTGAAAGAAAGAGAGAAAGGTTAAGTAAAAATTGAGAACTGAACCCGAGAGTGAAGACGAAAGCAAATAAAAGGATGAGAGGAGGAAGATAAGATTACGAGCAAGAGAAAAAGAGGAGGAGGTGAAACAAAGAGAAGAAGAGGACGTGAAAAGTGTGAAAACAGAAGCCGAGGTGAAGGTCGTAACCAAATCAAAGGGTGAGGGAAGATAAGGAAGATAACGAGTGAAAAGGAGGAGGAGGAAGAAGAGGAAGAGGAGGTAGGAGGAAGGGGGAGGAAAGAGATATGGAGGGCAGATAAGGATGGGCGGAAGGGTGGTGTGAAGAGGAAAGGGTGAAGGGAGGGAGGGAGGGGGGGAAGGGTAGGGGGAGTTGGGTGTTGGGAGATAAAAATAAAGTATCTCCCCATTGTATTCTTGATGGCGTGTATGATGGGAACAAGGAAACCTATTGACACCCTGATGGGGAAGGAAGGGAAGGGGAAGGGAAGGGAAATGGGGAAGGGAGTGAAAGGGAAATAGGTTGGCCCCTCAAAAAACGAAGAAACACACACACACACACACACACACACACACACACACACACACACACACACACACACACACACACACACACACACACACACACACACACACACACACACACACTCAGATAATAGAAAGCGGATGTTGGATGAATGATTTTAATGAGTGTAATAGACGGATATCTCTCTCTCTCTCTCTCTCTCTCTCTCTCTCTCTCTCTCTCTCTCTCTCTCTCTCTCTCTCTCCTCCTCCTCCTCTTCCTCCTCCTCCTCCTCTTCCTCCTCCTCTTTCTCCCATCTTGTTAAGCCACGGAAGGAAGGAAACATTAATGAGAGCGCTTAATTCTCTATCTCTCTCTTTTTCTCTCCATCTTAGCCTCACCAGCTCCTCATCTTTTCCTCCTCCTCCTCCTCTTCCTCCTCCTCCTCCTCTTCCTCCTCTTCCTCCTGCTCCTCGTCTTCAAACAGTGACGTCAACAGTGTTAATTAGCCCGGGTTAAAGCCAGCCTCTGCTATTATTCAGCTTAATTAGGCCATTAGCGGGGAGGCTGAGGGGAAAATTGATCCCTACCCGAATTCTTGAAAGTAATCGAAATTGTGGTTGTGGTGGTAGTGGTGGTGAGGAGGAGGAAGAGGTTTAGTGGTGCTTTACTGTCTTATTTTTTAGGGGGGGGTGTTAGTGGTGATGATGTTTATAATGGTAGTGATGTTTTTGTACTTGTTCTTGTTTTTGGTGGTGCTGATGTTGTCTTTGAATGGTGGTGATAAGAATGTCAGTAGTGTTACAGGGGGGGGTTGTGAGGGAAGAATAGTGATAGTGAGGGGCTGGAGGGAGAGTGAGGGGAAGAGAGAGAGAGAGAGAGAGAGAGAGAGAGAGAGAGAGAGAGAGAGAGAGAGAGAGAGAGAGAGACACAGTGACATAAAACATTTAATACGTATCTCAGCTCACACACACACACACACACACACACACACACACACACACACACACACACACACACACACACGCACACACACCTCTTTGCAACAATATATCAAACAACACTTCCCTCCTGAAAACTAAACCAGCCTTGGATACCTGTCACTCCCAGCGCTCAGGTAACGCAGACTCCTGACACCTACACATCTGAACCCTCATCCTGTTTGTTTTGTTTTCATTCCCAGAAGTCAGCGGCAAAATCTCTCGGTTATATGAGTTGCAATAGCGTGGTAGTTTATATAAATACACTCGTCTTTATTTTACCTGTCCGCCCACTCCTGTTTACCCGACTCCCACACACCTGCTAGAGTATCCTGTTTGTTTGTTTTCATTCCCAGAAGTCAGAGGAAAAATCTCTCCGTTAAATGAGTTGCAATAGCGTGGTAGTTTATATAAATTCACTCGCCTATGTTTTACCTGTCCGCCCATTGCTGTTACTTCACTCCTACGTACCTGAGAGAGTATCCTGTATTTTGTTTCAGAAGTAAGCGTCATAATTCCCTCTTATATGACTTAAAATAGCGTGATAGTGTGTATAGATATTGTATAGATATTTTTATAGTAAAGGAAGCAGCTGAAGGGTAAAAATAAATATAAACAAATAAATAACCGCCAATCACCGCTTCTATAAAAGAAAGTAGAGATGAGTGGCCAAAAGAGGGGTCAGTTTTGGATGGAGATCTGTCTGTTGTATCTGTTCCTCACTGCAGTTCACGAGGATGGTTGTACAATGATGATGGTTGTCAGGTAGAAGAGTATTAGTAGAAATATATGTAGAAAGTAAAAGTAATTAAGTAGAAGTGCGAATAGGAGTGAAAGAGAAGACTGTAGCTTTTTTTTATTTCCAGGTGTATTTAGCAAAGTATAGTAATATATTATAAATGCATGCTGTCAGTATACACCTACGTTATCCTGTTCCAGTTTTATTCAGTTCACACACACACACACACACACACACACACACACACACACACACACACACACACACACACACACACACACACACACACGAGATAGAAAGAATATATATAACTAGACGTAAAGAAGGAAATGTATGAGAGTTTAAAGGAAGTTTCTCTCTCTCTCTCTCTCTCTCTCTCTCTCTCTCTCTCTCTCTCTCTCTCTCTCTCTCTCTCTCTCTCTCTCTCTCTCTCTCTCTCTCTCTCTCTCTCTCTCTTCCATAGCCAATATACCGCCACACGTGTCCCATTTATCCTTCTTATTTCCTTTATCACTCACCGTTCTCTGTCTCCTTTATTCTCTTTCTCTCTTATCTCATTCACACACATTCTCTCTCTCTCTCTCTCTCTCTCTCTCTCTCTTATTACACATTTAATTTCTTCCAGTTGCCTTCCTTCGGTTCTTCTGTGTCTTGGTTCGTCCTTCATCTCCACTTTTACGACCCTCTTCTGCTTTATCTTTATTCCTCTTTCCTTTTACTCCAAGCGTGTTCACCTGACCCTCCCTCCTCCCCCTTCCCATTCCCCTCTCTTCCCTCTCACTTTCTCCTCCCCCAACCAGAGGGTCATGCTTGGACCTCTGCCAGGCTCAGTCGTTCCTCCTCTTTTTATATTTTTATCCTTCTCTTTATTTGTAGTAGTCTTGTATGAGGTCCTTCGTGCATGTATGTGGGTGTGTATGTCGGGTGAGTCTGTGTTTATGTGGGGGGGTATGTGTATTTATGTGCGTTAAGACTTCTACGTCAAATGTTCCGTGGGTATGTAAATCACCAAAGCTTGATCACGTACTAAACTCGTGATCCCAAGCCGGTGCGTTCTTAGAGAGAGCTTTGGAGCTCGGTAGTCGATCTATGGCAGTCTAAGGGGAGGCTCGCTGGGAAGATTGGCTGTGGAGCGTGTCGGTGGCGAGGGAGCAGGGATGGAGAGGCAGCAAGAATGTGAACTTCGCTAAGAGAGTGTTCTTTGCGTGTGTTGGGGCATAGGGAAGCTGCTGGAAAGAGTGGCAAGGAGCGGGGTTAGAGAGCTAGCAGAAACGGAAACATCGGCTATAGAGAGTGATATTCGCGTGTGTCGGGGTATAGGGAAGCTGCTGGGGAGAATGACGGCGTGGAAGACGGGAATGGAGCGAGATGGCTGGTCAGGAAGAACGTAAATTTCTCCTAGAGCTGTGATTCTTAAATTCTGGGCGTTATTAACTTCATTGGAGGGCGGGAACCCTGGAGGACAAGTTGGAGTTTTTCTTTGTAATATTTGTTATTACTTTACCAGTGCATGGGCTGATATTGACAAGTTAATGAAAAAATGGAGAATTATCGCCTTTATTAAGTTAGTTTTTTTGTAGTTCAGTTAGGCTTACCATTGTTATTAATTTGGGAGAGAATTATATGTATGCAAGGGGCGGCGTGGGGAGGACTTATTTCTGGAGGGGGCGTGGTAATAAAAGATTAAGAACGCTTGGCTTAGAGAGTGTTTTTCGCGTGTGTCTAGGCGTGGCGAAGGTGCTGGCGAGAGTGGCAGCTCCTTAAAGGTTACATTGGAGCCCTTCAAGATTAACCACCGCCCGCCGCTCACTGCTGTCCCCGCTGCTACTGTTCACTGACACCGTTTTTTTGTTTTTTGTTTTTTTTGCCTGTCACTCTTTTCTTCTTCTTCTTCTTCTTCTTCTTCGTCTTCGTCTTTTTCTTCTTTTTCCTCTTCTTCGTCTTCTTCTTCTTCTTCTTCTTCTTCTTCTTCTTCTTCTTCTTCTTCTTCTTCTTCTTCTTCTTCTTCTTCTTCTTCTTCTTCTTCTTCTTCTTCTTCTTCTTCTTCTTCTTATTATTATTATTATTATTATTATTATTATTATTATTATTATTATTATTATTATTATTATTATTATTATTATTATATTTTTTATTTTTTATTATTATTATTATTATCATTATTATTATTATTATCATTATTTTGTTTTATTTTTTTATTGAACAGGATTCTCTTTTTTTTATCTTATTCTACTCATTTTATCCATTTATTTCTTATCCTTCTGTTATTTTTTAATTCTTTTTAGGAGCAGAATTACCCTTTTTCTTTTTTTACATAACCTCATTCTTCTGTTACTTTTTATTATTATATTCGGGGGGAGCAGGAATACCATTACTATTTTCCTTTTTATTTCATCATTTTATTTATTCTTATTTGTTCTGTTATTTTCTTCGGGAGCAGGAATACCCTCATATTATTGCATATATTACATTTATTAATTTACTTTATTCTTCTGTTATGTTTTTCGATGACTGGAATATCCCTTCTATTCAATATCTTTCCTATTCTTATTCTTCTGATACTTTTTCTTTCGGGAGCAGCAACACCTACCCTCTCGGCGTGCATAGGTTGGCGAGCAGTGGTGGTGTCCGTCAGTGTATCCTTTTTTCTATGTGCTTATTCTTATTTTGGGAGCGGGAAATCCTATCATATCAGCTTGCATAGGTTGTCGTGCAGTGGTGGTGTCCTTCAACTTATCCTTCTTCCAATCTGCTTATTCTTATTTTGGGAGCGGAAAATCCTATCGTCTCAGTCTGCATAGGTTGTCGAGCAGTGTGGTCTCCTTCAACGCGTCCTGCTACCTACCTACCTGCTGTCCTATTCTCCCGCTCCTGCTTCTGTTTACCCTCGAGAGAACAGAGGCCGCCGCTGAAAACCGTCGCTCAATCCGCGTTATCGAATTTATTTAAGGCCATGACAGTTTTCCTCGAGCAAGGACATTCAGCGGCGCCAATCGATTCCAATTTGCATAACAATCTCTGACGCGATCGTTGAGCGAAGTTTTGTGAATACTTAAGTAACGCTGAATGGGAGGGAATGCAGGGAGGAAAGACGTAAAGACGGGGGCAGGCGGGGATGCGAGAGGGAGAAGGAAAGGCGGGGAAGTGTGGGTGGGTGAAGGCGAGCAGGGGAAGATCAGGGGGAAATGTTGGTTCGGATGGAGTGGAGGCGAGGAAGGGGAAGCGGGGAGGCTGAGGGAGAGGGGAAGGTCACGGGGAAGTGTTGCTTATGGTGGGAGTGAAGAAAGGGAAGGGTGGGTAGGGAGAAGGGAGGAAGTGTTGCTTACGGTGGGAGTGACTAAGGAGAAGAAGGTTGGGAGGCGGAAGGGAGGCTTATGGGGTGGAGTGTGAGAGAAGGATGAGGAGTGGGAGAAGGAAAAGTGCTTGGGGATGATTAACAAAAGGTAATGAAATGTTATGGACTAAGTATGACATGAAGGGGAAATCTGAGGACAGGAGAAGTGAGGGAGGAAAAGGGAGAGGAAGGGGAGACAGGTGGAGTGAGGGGAGGCAAAGAGCATAAGATGGGAGGAAGGGGAAGAATATGAGGCTGGTGGCAAAAGAAGTGAGGGGAGGAAGGGAAAGGTGGTGCCAGAACTGAGGGGGATGGAGTAAGGGGAGGTTGGGGAGGAAAGGTAGGGTGAGGAGGCATGGAGATGGAGGGAAGGGGAGGGACTAGGCAATGTCAATAAGCGGCCTTAAGCCTCATTACCTGGCGGCCGGTACTTTATTTATTTTTATTTTATCTTCATTACTTTTAATTTTTAAGCGGCTTTTGAGTTTCCTGAATAATGATAATGATGAGCCGAAGCCTGTTAGTCTGTTTGTTCGTTCATGACACAAAAAGACTTATTATCTTTTATTGTTTTATATTTAGAAGTCCCACCTGTAATGTAGGACAGACACGAAACACTGATAGCGACAAATCTTTTAATTCCATCACTAATGCTGTAAGATTTCACGGAGCTTTCTATTCTCCTCCTCCTCTTCCTCCTCCGTGCAAGGTAGAACAAAAAGAGGAGGAGGAGGAAAAGCTGGGACACTTAACCAACATCGAATTAGGCAAGTTTTGATTAGCTTCAGGGCCAGAATTGCTACTCGCCCCGCCCAATTTAAACTCCTCCGCCGCCTCCTTCCTTTTTTTTTTCCTCCTCCTCCTCCTCCTCCTCCTCCTCCCCCCTGATCCCTTCCCTGAAGTGAAAAAGAACAAAACCTATGAAGCCAAACTTTCCGAACCAGACTTATGAGGAAACACACCCACACCCACACGCACACGCACACCCACCCACACCCACCCACACACACACACATTAACTGCACTCGACTCACGAACAAGAGGTCCCAAGTTCGATTACCTGGCAATATGGATACAGATTGGCAGTCACCTTATACATGTGCCCGTGTCCAGCCAGCAGTGAATGGATGCCAGGTGTTAGGCGGGGATGGGGGGGGAGAGGAGGAGGGGGATTTGGGTGTTGTGTGGAGGTGTGGTCATTATTTATTGCCCTGAACTGTTTCCTTTACTGTAAAAAAGAAAGTAGAGGCGAGTAACTATGGTGAAAACCCAAGGACCTCAAACTCGGGACACGTGAGATTTTAGTTAAAGTCCAGGTAGATACAAGCAGGTGAACTACACATGGTTGACATTCAAAGGCGTTCCTCAGATGAGTTCTCCATAACGTCAGGTAGAAACAGGTGTCACTCTCTCCCTCTCCATCCTCCTTCCTTCCCATCGCCTCCACCTCACTCTTTCTCTCTCTCCTCACTGGTTCTTCAGATACGGGGTTACAGGGGAGGATGTAAGGCGAGGACAGAATAAAGGAAAGTAAGTAGGAGAGGTGGGAGAAGAATAAGTGTGTGTGTGTGTGTGTGTGTTGGAATTATATATATATATATATATATATATATATATATATATATATATATATATATATATAGATTTATATATATAGATATATATATATATATATATATATATATATAGAGAAAGAAAACAAATGATGACAGAAAATGCGGTGTTCAGAGATTTGTTTTTTTTATAATTTCCATTTTTTCTGTTTTTCTTTTTGATATTAGTAATGTTTTCATTCTTCT
>NC_066516.1:7068090-7078090 GCF_024679095.1 Eriocheir sinensis
GGAGACAAAACGAAACGCCGGGAGTAAAGGTAGAAAAGAAAATCGAAAAAACTGAAAAGGAGACAAAACGGAAAAGGTGAAGAAAATAAGAAAAGAAAATAGATAAAATTGAAAAGGAGCCGAAACTAAATTCATGGCGATAAACATGCATAAAAGAGAACGAATTAAATAAAAAGGAGGCAAAGAGAAAAGAAAATGTATAAGATTGAAAAGGAAAAAGAAACCCAAGTCATCACTACAGCAAAAAAAAAAAAAGGATAAGATTGAAAAGAAGACAAAAGGAAACTAATGACAAGCAGTAGAAATTAGGTAAGATTAAAAAAAATACAAAGACGACAAAAGAAAACAAAAGGACAAAACGCAATTCAGTGGAGCTTCGAGCATGAACGCCATAACAAAGGAAGGTCAAGTATATATCGACGCTTGCGCACTCAACCTGGAGGAAGTGTTATCGATGAGCCTGACTACCTCAAAGACCAGATCCAAAGATGGTCATTGTTAGAAGTTTAAAGAAGTGTTTTTAGGGAATCGAAGGGCATCAAAAACAAGATCGAAAGGTGGAAAATGTCAGAAGAAATAGGAAATGACGCGGAAGTTATGAAATAGAAATACCCAACTCAAAACAGAACGGTAAATGCATAATACGAAATAATTAAAGAAGATACGGCTATACGATAACTCAGAAAACGGGAAGGAACAAAATTATTAAGGACAAATGGAGGGGAATTAGAGCAGTACCGAAATAGTAAAACTGAACTTTATAGAACAACTTAGCTACAGGAAAAAAAAATCAAAGACGATGAGACTGAAATCGAAAAGATACAAAATAATGAAAGAATAAAAGAAAAGGGAATTGGAGCAACACTGAAAGACTCAAACTGAAACAGAATAGAACACTTTAGCTACAGGTAAGAATTCTTTAGGCGAGGTGGGAAGACCGTATACCAGAACGTGAACGATTCCACTGAGCAAATAGGAAAGATAATCCAATAAACGAATGGATCAATAAGAAACAGAATTCCGAACAGACGGAGGGAGGGAGGGAGGGAGGGAGAAGGGATTAGGGAAGGAGGGAGAAGAATTAGGGATTAGGGAAGGAAGGTGGGAGAAGAATAAGGGATTAGTGAACGAAGGAAGGAGGGAGAAGAATAAGGGATTAGTGAACGAAGGAAGGAGGGAGAAGAATAAGGGACTAGTGAACGAAGGAAGGAGGGAGAAGAATAAGGGATTACGATATGAAGGAGGGAAAAGAATAAGGGATTAGGAAAGGAAGAAGGGATTAGGGAAGGAAGGAGAAGTATACGGGATTTGGAAAGGAAGGAGGGAGAAAAATAAAGGATTAGGGAAGGAAGGAAGGAAGGAAGCAAAATAAGGGATTAGGGAAGGAAGGAGGAAAAAGAATAAGGGATTAGGGAAGGCAGGAGAAGTATAAATGATTAGTGAAGGAAGGCGAAGTATAAGGGATTAAGGAAGGAAGTAACCAGAATAAGGGATTAGGGAAGGAGGAAGAAGAATAAGGAATTAGGGAAGGAAGGAGAAGTAAAAGGGATTAGTGTAGGAAGAAGTATAAGGGATTAAGGAAAGAAGGAACCAGAATAAGGGATGAGGGAAGGAAGAAGGAAGAAGAATAAGGGCTTAGTGAAGGAAGAAGTATAAGAGAAAGACAGCACTATAAAGGATTAGGGAAGGAAGGAGAGAGAAGAATAAGGAATTAGTGAAGGAAGGGAAAGTATAAGGGATAGGGAAGGAAGGAAGGAAGCAGAAGAAGGGATTAAGAAAGACTGGCCTCGCTGAACTAAAGAACGAATTGAAGTTTTAGCTAATAGAAGGCAACCTCGGATATACTGGCGCTGGGTTCCTTTCCATCTAGTTATTTCTATTAGCAGCAAAAAATAACACACAGGAGGAGATTTATATATGGTTTATCTTTTCCATTCGCATCATCGTCATCATTGTCAGTTTACAGATCCTCCTCATCTCTCATTTTCATCAACATTGTCTTGCCTTCCTCTGTCTTCTTCCATCACCTCTTCCTCGGTCTCCTTCTTCCTTCTCTCCTCCTCCTCCTCTTCCTCAGCATCCTTTCTCTCCAATTTATTTTCGCTCCATATTTTTAACTCCTGAATTCTCCTCCATTCTTTCCTTTCTTCCTTCCTCCTCTCCTTCTTTGTCTTCTTCTTCTATCTTTGTCTTCTTCTTCTTCTTCTTCTTCTTTTTCTTCTTCTTCTCCTCCTGTTCCATTGTTGTTGTTGTTTTTATTGTTAATGCCCTCTAACTTTTTCTTTCATACTTTTCTTCTTCTGCTTATCACCTCCCCTCCCTCCCTCCCTCCTCCTCCTCCTCCTCCTCCTCCTCCTCCTCCTCCTCCTCCTCCTCCTCCTCCTCCTCCTCTTTCCTTCAGCAGCGTTGTAAAGAGTTTTGTCCTAGAGGTAATTTTATTTTTCTTTCGAGTTACACGTCTGCCGCAGAAGCTCCTTCTCTTCCTCCTGCTCCTCCTCCTCCTCCTCCTCCTCCTCCTCCTCCTCCTCCTCCTCCTCCTCTTCCTCCCTCCCTCCCTCCTCTCATCCTCCTTACAATCTCTATCTAGCATTCACTTACGATTTCCCTCCTTTGTATTCTCTCTCTCTCTCTCTCTCTCTCTCTCTCTCTCTCTCAAGAATATGGAAAGAGGGAAAGGAAAATGCTAATGGAGATATTTTGGAAGAGCTTATATTCAGGGACGAAGACAGAGAGAGAAGAAGAAGAAGAAGAAGAAGAAGAAGAAGAAGAAGAAGAAGAAGAAGAAGAAGAAGAAGAAAGAGAAGAAGAAGAGGGAGGAAAGTGAGACGAATACCGGAGCAAAGAAAGTTAGGAGGAATGCAGGAGAGACGATAATGGAGAGGAAAAACGTATTAGATGAGGCGAAAGAATGAAAAAAGAGAGAAATAAAGAAAGAGAGAGAAAGTGGGGCGAAAGAATGGCAGGAGGAGGAAGAGGAGGAGGAGAAGTAGGAGAGTGGCGGAAAGAATAGATAAGGAAGAAAGAACAAAGAAGAGAATGGAGGGAGGGAGAGAGGGAGGGAGGGAGGGAGGGAGAAATCTTAATGCTGCAAATGGAAAGAAGAAAAAGAAGAGGAATATATATAAGAAAGAAATGAAGGAAGGGAAAATAGCAGGAAGAAAATGAGAGAGAGAGAGAGAGAGAGAGAGAGAGAGAGAGAGAGAGAGAGAGAGAGAGAGAGAGAGAGAGAGAGAGAGAGAGAGAGAGAGAGAGAGAGAGAGAGAGAGAAAACGAAAGGAAAATAGAGAGAGGAAAATAAATTGTGGAAAGAATATAATAAAGGAAGTCAGGGAAGGGAAAGGTGAGGAAAAGAAGAAGAAATAAAAAAAAATGAGAAGGAGGAAGAAAAAGAAACTTACCGAAGAAAGCGAGGGAGAAAAATGGAAGAGAGAAAATGAGCAAAAAATCAAGCTAGGTAAAAGAAGAGAATGGAATAAAAGAAAAGAAAAGAAAGGAAGAGAGTAGAAAGAAAAAGACGGAAGGATGAAAGGAAGGAGGAAGAAAGAAAAAAAGAAATGAGATGAAGAAAAATGGAAAGGGGAAAACGAGCAAAAAATCAAGTTAAGTAAAAGAAGGGAATGGAATAAAATAATAAAAGATAGGAACAGAGAAAAAAAGGAAAGACGGAAAGATGAAAGGAAGGAGGAAAAAATAAATAAAATGGGAGGGAGAAAAATGAGAAAAATTATAGTGAAGAAAAAGAAGGGAGCGGAATAAAAGAAGAAAAATGGAAAAAAATACAAGAAAGAAGAAATAAAGGGAACAGAGTAAAGGGAAAAGGGATGGATGAAAGGGAAGAGAGAGAGAGAGAGAGAGAGAGAGAGAGAGAGAGAGAGAGAGAGAGAGAGAGAGAGAGAGAGAGAGAGAGAGAGAGAGAGAGAGAGAGAGAGAGAGAGAGAGAGAGAGAGAGAGAAAGAAAAAGAGGAGAAAGGGTAAGGGTAAGAATGGAGGAAAAACAAGGAGCGGAAGTGGAGAGACATAGAGGGGAGGGAAGAAGAGAGGGAGAGAGGAAGGAAGGAAGGAAAGAAGGAAGGAAAGAAAAAGGTCAGACTGAAGGGAAGTGAGAGCCGGTTTCTTCTTTTTTCCTTTTTATTTTATTCTTTATTTTATTTTTATTTTTTATTTTTGCTATGGAATTCGCTTGATAATTTTTTTAGTTTAGTTTTTGTGGTGCAGAGTCGTTTTGGGGAAGGCAAACACACACACACACACACACACACACACACACACACACACACACACACACACACACACACACACACACACACACACACACACAGGGACACCATTTTTCTCTTTCTCACGATTTCATGCAAAAGGAAATAAGATTCTTGGTTGGAGAGAAAAAGAAAAGGCAGAGAAGGAAGAAGAAAGGAGGAAGAGGAGGAGGAGGAGGAGGAGGAGGAAGAGGAAGAGGAAGAAGAAGAAGAAGAAGAAGAGATATTATTGGAAAAGATAAAAGGAAAGAAGAAAGAGAGAGACAGAGAAGGAAGAAATAAATAGATAGGAGACAAAAAAGGAGAGGAGGAGGAAGGAAGAAAGGAAAGAATGGAGGAAAATTCAGGAGTTAAAGATATGGAGAGAAAATAAATTGGAGAGAAAGGATGTTGAGAAAGAGGAGGAGGAGAGAAGGAAGAAGGAGGCAGAGGAAAAGGAGAAGATGTAAAAAGACAGAGGAAGGCAAGGCAGTGACTGAATAACTCAACTCTCTCTGTATGCAAAAAGGTTCGCAGGCAAGCATTGAGAAACCGCGACTTGCTTACATATTCCCGCGCCTTTCTTTCCTACCCACGTCTGAAAAAACGCAACTCTCCTGTTCTTTTGCTCGTTCCTTTCTATTCACTCCCTGTTTTTCTTCCTTTTCCTTCCATATCCATGTCTGAAATAACATAACTTGCCTATCCTTCTTCCCCATCTTCCTCTCCTATCCGCCTATTCATCCCCGCTTTCATTCCCTTGTCACTTCCTAAAAACTGCGACTAGTCTATTTTTCCCCGCCTTTCCGTTCTATCCACGACTTAAAAACCGTGACTCCCCTATTCTTCCCCGCCTTCCTTTCCTGCCCACGTCTGAAAAACCGCCACTTACTTCCCTTTTTCTCTTTCCTCTTTTCTTCTTTTTCTCTTTTCTTATTCTTTGACCTTTTTTCGTTGTTCTTTTCCTCTCTTTCAAAAATGGAGGAATAAAATAAAAGATAAGGCAAAAAGAAAATAGCGAAGTAATGAAAAGAATGGAAAATAGAAAGAGCAACGGATAAAAGAATGAGAAAGAAAGGAAGAGAGAGAGAGAGAGAGAGAGAGAGAGAGAGAGAGAGAGAGAGAGAGAGAGAGAGAGAGAGAGAGAGAGAGAGAGAGAGAGAGAGAGAGAGAGAGAGAGAGAGAGAGAGAGAGAGTAATGGGAGGGGAGGCAGTAGGTGTGTAATGGGTGGGATGGGAGTTATGGCAGACAGGGAAAGTAATGGAATGGAAGAGAGAGTTACGAGAGAGAGAGAGAGAGAGAGAGAGAGAGAGAGAGAGAGAGAGAGAGAGAGAGAGAGAGAGAGAGAGAGAGAGAGATTGAGAGAGAGATTCGCGTAATCATAAACAAATAATAGAGAAAATAAAAGTTCGTGGCTTGTGGACGGAAAGAATTCAGATTTCTTATAAACTTTTTTTGAGGTCGAGGAAAAGTTTTTTTAGCCGAGAAAGAAATTAAATTGGTGAATGTGAACGAAAAAAAATGAGGTCAGTGCAATATGAGAGAGGAGAGGAGAGGAGAGGAGAGGAGAGGAAGAGAAGAGAAGAGAAGAGAAGAGAAGAGAAGAGAAGAGAAGAGAAGAGAAGAGAAGGCAAGGCAAGGCAAGGCAAGGCAAGGCAAGGCAAGGCAAGAGAAATGGAAGGGAAGGCAAGAGAAATGGAAGGGAAGAGAAGAAAAGAGAGAGAGAGAGATAAAGACAGACAAAGGAAAATATTTTCCGGGAAATATTTTAAGGTCTTATTAAAGAGAATGGAAGACAAATGGTGTACGTGAAGGAAGGAGAGATTGGGAGGGAGGGAGGGAAAGGAGGGAAAGGGAGGGAGGGAAGGGAAGGAGGAAAGGAGGGGAAGGGAGAGACGTAGTGTTTTTATGTCCTTCGTGATAAGATAGTGATGGTTGATGGAGGAGGAGGAGGAGGAGGAGGAGGAGGAAAGGGGCAAGAAAATAAGGAAAGGTAAGAAAGGAGGAGGAAAGTTCAGGGAGGAAAGAAGAAGAGTAAGAGAAGGTCCCGTAATAGGAGAAGAGAGAGAGAGAGAGAGAGAGAGAGAGAGAGAGAGAGAGAGAGAGAGAGAGAGAGAGAGAGAGAGAGAGAGAGAGAGAGAAAGTTGGGTAATGTGAGAGAGGGACCCGAGAGATGAGGAGGAGGAGGAGGAGGAAAAATCACGAGTTAGGAGGCGATGCAGGAAGGAAGTGGAGGAGGAAGAGGAGGAAGGAAGAGGAGGAGGAAGAGGAGGAGGAAGGAGAAGAAAAGGGAGAGAGGAACCAAGACGGAATACAAGAGAGAGAGAGAGAGAGAGAGAGAGAGAGAGAGAGAGAGAGAGAGAGAGAGAGAGAGAGAGAGAGAGAGAGAGAGAGAGAGAGAGAGAGAGAGAGAGAGAATGAAAAGTACAGGTAAATGAGAAGTTAGCTAGATGATGGGAATGAAGAGAGGGAGAAGAAAGTTTGTCGAGAAGAAAAAAAGAGTGAAAGAGGAGGAGAAGGAGGAGGAGGAGGAGGAGGAGGAGGAAGCACTGTATTGAAGCAGCCAGTGATTCGCGTGATACTGTGAGCTGACTGCGCCAATCCTCTTCCTTCCTCTTCCTCTTCTTTCTTCTCTTTCATTCCTTCCCACTTCCCCTTTCCATTGTTTTCCTCATCTCCTCTCTCCTCTTTCTCCCTCCATAACTTTTTATCACATCCTTCCTTCATTTCTTTCTCTTCCATTCTCACTTCTTCCCTTCCTTCATTCACTTCCTCTTCCTTCCTCTTCTTCTTTCTCCTTTACGATTTTCTGTATTCCTTTTCTTCATATCAACCTTTAGTTTTTCTCTTTTATTATCACTCTTCTCTCTCTTTCCTTGTATCCTTTCTTTATTTTGTCTTCCTCTTTCTCACTTTCTATTTCTATTTTTTTCCATTCTGCAACTCTCCATCATCATCCCTTCCTCTTCTTCCTCTCCATTCCTCCATTTCTTCCCTCTTCTCTTCCTTTCTTTTCTTCCCTTTTTGTTTTCCTGTCCCCTTTGTCATTCCCTCCTTCCTCTGCCCCTTCTTCCTCCTTTCTCGCCTACCCCTCCTTCGTCTTCCCCTCCTTTATCTTTCCTTCCATCATCTTCCCTCCTTCCTTTCCTTACAGTTTCTTCGTCCTCTCCTTCTTTTTTTCCTTGTTCCCTTCCTTTGTCTTCTCCTCCTTCCTCTTTCCATCGCTTCGTCTTCCCCTTATTCCTCTTCCCCTTTTCATCTCTTTTTCCTACTTCTTCCTTCTCCCTTTTCCCTCCATTCTCTTTCCCTCGTCTTCCCCTCCTTCGTCTCCGTCCGTCCGCCCTTAATACTGATTGTTGTGTCATTATGGCCGAGTTTCGATCTTATTCCCGGACTCCTGAAAGACCAAAGTTCCCAGAGCGACCCGCCGACCCAATTCCTTACTCATTTACTCACTCACTCACTCACTCACTCATTCACTCACTCACTCTTTCATTCATTCACTTAGCCATTCCTTCCTTCCTTCATTCATGCAGTCAGTCAGTCAGTCAGTCACCACCACCACCCCACCACACACCCCACCACACCAATCCCCCTCACCACCCCACACACACACACACACACACACACACACACACACACACACACACACACACACACACACACACACACACACACACACACACACACACACACACACACACACACACACACACACACACACACACACACACACACACACACACACACACACACACACACATACAATATTTGTCTTGCATGGAATACTGACGCTTTTGTTTCCTTTATTTATATTTAATTTTCCGTATCGAGAGAGAGAGAGAGAGAGAGAGGGAGAGGGAGAGAAGAGAAGAGAAGAGAAGAGAAGAGAAGAGAAGAGAAAAGAAGAGTAAGGAAGAGAAGAATAAATAGGGAAGGGAAGGGAAGGAAAAGAAAGGAAGGGAAAGAAAGGAAATTAGGTAAAAGAAAGGAAAGGGAGGGAAAGAAAGGAAAGAGAAGAGAAGAGAAGGGAAGAGGAGAGAGAGAGAGAGAGAGAGAGAGAGAGAGAGAGAGAGAGAGAGAGAGAGAGAGAGAGAGAGAGAGAGAGAGAGAGAGAGAGAGAGAGAGAGAGATGATGAGATTTTCGGCCCTCCAATCATTATCTTCCTTCTTTGGTCTCGTCGCGAAATGCAATCAGCTAATTGGCCCGTTGCAGGTTATTATGCTCCCTCATTACCAGACGACCTCGCTGCGCCTTATGAACGGCGCCTTTGTCTTCAGTCAACCCGGAGTCACTCGTTCACTACTCACAATTTCACTCCCTCCTCTTATTTCTTCTCCTCCTCATCTTTCTCCTGTTCATTCTTTAGCCAACCTCGTTCACTATTTCCTCCTCACAACTTTACATCTCCACTACTTTTATCCTCCCCCTCCTCATCTTCTTCTTCCTTCTCTATCTCCTGTTCATTCTTTAGCCAACCTCGTTCACTATTTCCTCCTCACAACTTTACATCTCCACTACTTTTATCCTCCTCCTCCTCCTCATCTTCTTCTTCTTTCTCTATCTCCTGTTCATTCTTTAGCCAACCTCGTTCACTTATTTCCTCCTCACAGCTTTACACCTCAACTACTTTTTTCCTCCTCCTCCTCCTCTTCATCTTCCTCCTTCTCAATCTCCCGTTCATCCTTTATTCAACCTCGTTCACTCATTTTTTTTCCATGTAAGATTATCCTGAACCTCAATGACTTTCTATCTTTTCCTTCATCTCCTTCTTCTTCTTTTCTTTCTCCTTCTTTTCCCTCTCCTTTTGTTCTTTCTTTCCTTTCTTCTTCCTGACAAACTCATTCACTCATTTTCTCTTCCCACGTTAAGTCCATACCCCAACGGTTCTTTCTCCTCCATCTCTCTTTCTCCTCGTCCTCTTTCTTCTTCTTTCTCCCCTCCTCCTCCTCTTCTTGTTCTTTCCCCTCCTCTTCCTCTTGTTCTTTTTCCCTTTCCTCCTCCTCCTCTTTGTTATTTCTCCCCTCTTCCTCTTCCTCTTGTTTTTTCTCCCTTTCCTCCCTCCTATCCTGCTCCCCATAACCCTCTTCCTCCTGCTCCTCCTTCTCCTTTTTTCTTCCTGACGAGCCTTTAACTCCTGAGGGCCTCTAGTTATCCCTTCCTAATGCCGCTGTTGTCATAGGAACGTCTCCCCCAGAAATAAAAATAAGAAGTAAAAAAAGGAGAAGAAAAAAGTTCCACCGCTCCTTATTACTTTATTTCTCGCATGTAGGTCGTACGAGGGAAAAGTTTTGTATTATGTAGATTGTAGAGCATATGGCAAGGCCTAAGCTGGGGGGTCGGGAGGGGTGAAAGAAGGGGAGTAGATGGGATGGTTGATGGGGTGAGGGATTAGGGGATTGACGTGTGTATATGGTGAGCTTCAGGGGATTGATGGGTGTGGTATGGAGGTGAGAGGAGTATATCATGGGTGAGGTGTACTTTTCTGCCCTTGTGGTTGTTGGGAGAAAAGAAAAAGGGGAGGAAAGGGAGAGGGGAAGGAAGAAGAACGAGGGGAGGAAAGGGAAGAGGGGAAAGGGATCTATTTTTCTTATGGGCGTGGTTGGGGAGGCATACTTTTTAGGCAGGGAAGAGGAATGGAAAGGTTTACGAGGCCTTGGAAGAGGAGGAGGAGGGGGAGGAATGGAGGACAAGGATGGAAGGAGTTGTCTTTATCAGGGCAAGGAAAGGGAGGAATGAACAGTGGGAGTAAGGCAGTTTTAT
>NC_066516.1:7085590-7113090 GCF_024679095.1 Eriocheir sinensis
ACACACACACACACACACACACACACACACACACACACACACACACACACACACCTGTTAGTTAGTTAGGTAGCATCATTAACCTGTGCACACTTAGAGGGGAGGGGAGGACCATCAGAGAGAGGGAGGCTCAAGGCGTGGCGTAATTGGACCTGGAGAGAGACACGTGGGAAGGAGGGAGGGAAGGCCAGGAAGTGAGGCGGGAGGGAAGGAAGGAAGGAAGATGAAGGGGAAGGGTCAAGAAGGTGTTTAATGTTGGGAAGAAAAGTAGACGAAGGGAAGAAAGTGTGTCCAAATGGTATGAATAAAATTAGAAGACGACGGAAATATGGTGGATAAAGAAAGAGAAAGAAAAGCAAGGCAAGTAAAGGTGGAAGGAGGAAAACAGTGTAGAATGTAGGCACAACTGTTTTTATTGGAACTGTAAAAAAACTCACTCTCTTTATATCTATCTATCTATCTTTTTTCCTTCTTTTATATCTTTTCTCATCTTCACCTTGCCATAATTTCTCATTCAATTATTTCATTGTATACAGATAAAAAAAAAATATAGAAACCTTGCTGTTTTTTTTCTTCTTTTGTGTCTACGTGAAGTCAGGGTAAGAGATGATGATAGCGACTGGGGTAGAATAAGGGAAAAAGAAAGAGGAGGAGGAGGAGGAGGTGATGGTGGTTGTGGAGGAGGAGGAGGAGGAGGAGGAGGAGGAGGAAGAGGAAAAACAACTTCTGCTAGAATGGGTGTATATATATGCATGTGTGTAGTTTCTTGTATGTATGTATTTCTATGTATATATGTATGTGTGTGTATGTATGCATGTATAAACCACACACAACTTTATTCTCTTTTATTCTCCCTCTCTTTGACGTCCACAATCTCCCTTCCTTTTGCCTCCCCGCGTCGCTTTTACTTCCTATTCCCCTTTTTTCCCCAGCAGCCCCACGGAGGGAAACTCACCCACTTCCCCTCCTGTAGATATTGACTAAGCTCCCCTCTCCTCTTCCCCACCCTCTCCCCCTTCGCTCTCCCTTCCGGTTCTGGGGAGGGAGAAGGCATCGATCAAGGGGAGCCAGGTAAAAATGGTGTGTTAATGGGTGGGGAGGGGAGGGAAGGGGAGGGAGGGGAGGAAGGGTTGACGGATGTGTGGAGGGGAGGAATGAGGGGAGAGGGGAGAGGAGGGGAAAAGAAAGGAACTTGCTCTTTTATTCTTTGCTTTTCACCTTTCAGTTACCTCGTGTGGCCTATTTTTCTGTCTTGTCTGTCTGTCTGTCTGTCTGTTTATGTATGTATGTATGTATGTATGTATGTGGGTCTTTTGTCTCTCTCTCTCTCTCTCTCTCTCTCTCTCTCTCTCTCTCTCTCTCTCTCTCTCTCGTTCTTTTCATGATTCAAGTAAGTTATTTTTTTCTCTTTTCCTCTTCTTTACTGTTTTCTCGTGACACATTGGCGAAGCAATGCGTGTGTGTGCGTGTGTGTGTGTGTGTGTGTGTGTGTGTGTGTGTGTGTGTGTGTGTGTGTGTGTGTGTGTGTGTGTGTGTGTGTGTGTGTGTGTGTGTGTGTGTGTGTGTGTGTGTGTGTGTGTGTGTAAAAAAAAGAGAGAGAGAGAGAGAGAGAGAGAGAGAGAGAGAGAGAGAGAGAGAGAGAGAGAGAGAGAGAGAGAGAGAGAGAGAGAGAAACATACATACAAACGGCCACACAGACAGACTTATAGGTATTTAATATTTTCTGATCTCTCTTAAATTGGATCAAGGACCATTTCTGAATCAATCATGTCCTTAATCCGGGATCGCAAGAAGACTTGATCCCATCACGCTGCCGATCCCGCCGCGTCTCGAACGTTCCGAAGCTTCGAACCCGTGAACCTTCCGCCTCGAACCTTCCTTCATTCCTTCGTCGCCGACACACTACTGCACATTCCACCTTCAAGATTCCAGATTAATCCTGAATCATTCCAGTTCCGCTCCGGGTATTCCAGATTTCTCCTGTCGCATTTGTCTATCCCTTCTATTCCTTCGTCATCACTTCGTTCTATTCCTTTCCTTTCCATCTCTATCAACAATACTCTTAATCACTTTCTTCTTTAATTTATCCGTTTTCATCTTCCTTTATTTCGCCATTCTCCTGTCCTCATTTATCTATCCTTTCTGTCTTCATTTTTTTTCGCCCTCTTCCATTTCAAAAATATATTCTTCATCTTTTTCTTTCTCTATTTATCTTCTTCATTTTCCTTTGTTTCATTCCTTCGTTTCATGCATTTCAGCCATTTTTTCTTTCTTCTGTCTTCATCCTTCCCTCAGTCGTATATTGGTTCTCTTATTCCGATTTATCATTTCATCACCATCTTTGTCTTCACCATGTCTGCTTATCTTCACCGTGCGGGCTCAAGTCTCGCCTGATGCTTTTAGATGACAAAATTCAGTCCTCGCCGAGTGGCCAAAGACAACCCGCATTCTATCCTGAAAACCATTATCAACCCGGACCCTAGATCAGGTAGTGATATGGGAGGCAGCATGAGCCAAGCAAGAATGGCTCCACTATAAAACAGTTCCCTGCGACGCTAACGGTCTGGGGCTGACCAACATGCCCCATCAAGAAAGCCTACCTGAGCTACAGGCCAAACGTAAAAAATAAATACTTCTTTCCCTATGCTCCAAGACCTCCGACATACCCTTTCCTTTTCCTCTTCCTCCCCTTGCTCCTACACCCTCATCATTCCATATCCCTTCCTCACGTATCCCCTTCTCTTCCCCGTCCTCCCCTCCTCGTCACGTGAAGCTCCCTACCTCATCCGCGCGTGTCTCGACGGTTAGCCAATGAGGCAGAATGGGAGCCCCGGATTTAAGGTTTTCATTACACGCTGTTTAGGGATTCACGGACGCTATTGGCCGCTCGGGAGCTAGAAATGGAATGAAAAATGAAGTTGCCGAGTTTTTTTTTTTTTTTTTTTGGGGGGGGGGCTTAGTTATGTGTGTGTGGGGTATGTGTGTTGGACGGAGGGGTATGTTTTTTTTTTTTTTTTTTTTTGGAGGGGGTAGGTATGTGTGTGTGGGCTGCATGTGCAAGAGGGAAGGTGTGTGTGTGTGTGTGTGTGTGTTGTTCGGTAAAACACGGGCGTTGTTCTTTTGTTTGTTTTAGTTGTCGTGAGCAATTTTTCTCTTCCCTGTTTCGTTTTCTTTTATTATTTCTATTTTACAGTTGTTCGTGTTCGCTTTTTTTTCTTTATCCTGTTTCACTCGTCGCTGAAGTTTTTTTTTTCCTCCAACACACGTGAAAGAGAAAGGAAAATCTAATTGTATACTTCTTCTTTATAAATTTCCTATTATAATACTGTTTATCATCTGTACTACACACAACCATGAAACACTACCTCACACATTCCCTTATCTCACTCTCTCTCCTTCTTACATATATGCCTTTCCTTAATATTCTTTCCTTCTAATAGATTTTATAACCCTAAGCAATTATGTAACCCAATGAGCACGACTCCTTCTAATAACTCTTTACCTCACTTCTCTCCTTCACACCCTTATCCGTCTTCCCTTCTAACCGATTACTACAACATCTCCCATTGCTCATATATCTATCTCTTTTCTCATTCGTAATTCCCTCCGTCTTTCATTGCAACCTATTAAACACTACATCTATTATTGCTACTTTACCTCTCTTCTCCTTCATGCGTTGCTCTGTTTTTCCCTTCAGTCCATTGCGTCTTAACTCTCTTCATAACCTCATTTGTCTTCTATTCCACCTTATCAACCACTACACCTCCTATTGCTTCCATATCTGTCTCTCCTTCCTCATAGCTTCCTCTGTCTTTCCCTTTAATCCATAAACGACACCCATCGCTTCTTCCCTCTCTTTATAATTTCATTTGTCTTCTACTGCAACCCATCAATCATGTCCTATTGCTTTCATATCTCCCTCCTTCCTCATAGCTTTCTCCGCCTTCCCCTACAAGCCATTAACCACCCCACATCCTATTGCCTTCATACCTCTCTTCCCCTTCATAACTTCTTCCACCTTCCCCTGCAAGCCATGAACGAAAACTCTTATTACCACTAAACCTCTGTACTCCTTCATACCTTTCATCTTTCACCAAGCTCCTTCCATCCCTTTCGCCTAATCATCTACCTCCTCCCCTTCTCTTTAGCCCTTCCCTCCGGCGTTGTGGCTATCAGGCGTAAGTGAGCTAAAAATGTAAGACTATCGGTTCAAAACAAGTTCTGACCTCACCTGTTTGTTCTCTTTCCAGGTACGTGAGCTCGGTTGGTGCTGTGTGTACGCTGCCTCCTCCTCCTCGTCTTGTGTCTTTCTGTATGGTAAGCCTCACTACCAGAGTCATCTGGTTATCCAATGATGGTTTGCCTGTGTGATTCCTTTTCGTTTGCTCTTTCTTCCTTCCTTTTTTTCTTTTTTTTCCTCCTTTTTTTCTTCCTTCCTGTCTACCTTCATTCCTGCCTTCCTTCCACTTTTTCTTCTCTCTTTTTCTCCTTCCTTCCCCTTTACTTCCTTCTACTTTCTCCTTTTTATTTCCTTCCTTACTTCGTTCATTCATTTAATTTCTTATTCCTTCCTTCCTTCCTTCCTTCCTTCCTTCCCTTCTTCCCCTTTACTTCCTTCTACTTTCTCTTCTTATTTCCTTCCTTAATTCGTTCATTCATTTCATTTCTTCCTTCCTTCCTTCCTTCCTTCTACTTTCTATCCTACTCTCTTTCCCTTCCCTTTACTTCTTTTTTTCATCCTTTCTTCCCTCCTTCGTTCCTTCCTTTCTTCCTTCCTTCGTTCTTTCCATCCTTACCTCCTTCCATCCTTCTCTCCTTCCCTTTCCTTTACCTGGTTATCTCAGTGCCAGTAAACCTAATTAACCGAACCACCTGTGCGGGATTCTTTACACTCCCGTTTTTACATATTAAAAACTTAAGGTGTTTATGGGTCTCGTCTTTTACCTGTTAGTTCTGTTTATGTCATTAGTTACCTGTGCAAAAGGGGGGGAAGGGGGGGAGGTCAGCACACCTGTTTTTAATTGATAAGTGGAAACCATAACTCGTGCAGGTGTGTTTCTGTGTGTGTGTGTGTGTGTGTGTGTGTTTGTGTGTGTGTGTTTAGGTAAGCATCCTGAGCCGTCTTATTATCGGTCTTTTCCATCGGCCCCGTCCCGTTCCATCTCGTTCTCTCCTTCTTTTCTCCTTAGATCGTTAGTTGAACGCCTCCAGGAACGCCTCCGTGTCGCTAATGATGGCGCCTCCTCCTCCTCCTCCTCCTCCTCCTTCTCCTCCTCTTCCTCCTCCTCCTCCTCCTCCTTCTTTTGAGTCTTCTTCCTCCTCCTGATTCTTCTTTCGTCGCCGTCTTCGAATTCTCCTCCTCCTTCGCGTTCTGCTCCCTTTTTTTCTCATTTTCTTCGTCGCTGCCTTCTTTGTTCTTCTCGTGTTTCTCCCCCTCTTCCTCTTCTTCTTCTCTTCTTTCTCCTCTTTTTTCTTGTGCTACTTCTTCGCCTACTCAAATTCCTCCTCCTCTTCCTCTTCCTTCGCCTCCTGTTCTTTTTTTCTCTTCTCTTTTTCGTTGTCGTCCTTGTCCTTCTTTCCCTCCTCCTCTTCCTCTTCCTCCTCTTCCTCCTCCTCCTTCTTCTCCTCCTCCTTCCACGAGTCTTACGATGGTGTCCTCATGACGTCACTAAGAATTATCGATTGTGTGTGTGTGTGTGTGTGTGTGTGTGTGTGTGTGTGTGTGTGTGTGTGTGTGTGTTAAATACGTGCCGACATAATCTCTCTAAATGATCCCGCCGCTGTTACCATATTATTTTCTCCTCCTCCTCCTCCTCCTCCTGCTGTAAATCCTGCACTGAGCCCACGTATTGTCCCTAATGAGCCGCCCTACCCGTGGGAAAGCCGCTTTTGCAGGGAAACGAACAAACAAACAAACGAAAAGTGCTTAAACAAAAGAGGTCAAGTGCAGGACTAAGTAGTGGTAAGTCTCTCTCTCTCTCTCTCTCTCTCTCTCTCTCTCTCTCTCTCTCTCTCGAATAAAAGCGGTGAAAGTGGAGTAGCAGGAGGAGAGGGAGGAGGAGGAGAGGAGGGAGAGGTGAAAGGGAGAGAAAAAGGAAGTGGGAGAGATAAAAATGTTTGTCTGTGCCTGTGTGTGTGTGTGTGTATGTGTGTGTGTGTGTGTGTGTGTGTGTGTGTGTGTGTGTGTGTGTGTGTGTGTGCATGAACCTGTCGAAGCCAAACATGTCTTCCTCCTGTAGTACACGTGTATAGAGATACGTATATTGTTTTGTGTATTACTCGGGACTGTTAGCCAAGAATTACGCCCACCATTACCCGCTTCACCTCCAATCAGTAATACATTCCGATCATTATACTTACCTTGTCATCCTCGCCTCCTCTTCCTCCTCCTCCTCCTCCTCCTCCTCCTCCTCGTCATTATCAGCAGCAGGAAGAGAAATGGCATTGTCTAATATCGCGGGATGAGAGTCGCGCGCCATTAGGGGTCGTTCACGCGGCATGTCATTGTGGGAATCTCAAGTAGACGGGAATTGCCGCATGCAGGAACGCCGTGCCGGGTGTTTGGGAGCCAGCCAGACGGAGGAGATTGTTTTGTTGCTGTTCAGGTTGCGTATTATGTATGTGTGTTTTGTTCTATGTTTTACTCTTTTCTAATATATAGTTTCAATGAACAACAAATTTATCTCTTATAACTATCTATTTGTTTATCCTTAACTATTTATATCTATCATTCTATCTATCGATCTATCTGTATCCATGCATCTATCTGTTTATATATCTATCTATCATATTGTAACGCTGACGCCCGGTTTTACTATGGAAGAGGTGGACATAGCGGGTCTCCATTTCTTCCTGTCCTTACCCTCACCCTTCATAATCCACGCCCCAATCTCTTTACCTTCTGGCTTACCCTTCCACCTCCCATTACTCATACACTTAATCAACCTGACACTAAAGCTATCATATTTTTTTTATCAGTGGGAGGTGGCGCTACATTAGTAAAAAACGCAGCCATAAGTATATTTTATCAGTAAGACGTACCACATTATTAATACAAGAGCACCTTCATACGTATTTTTAGCAGATATACGTTACTCCAAAAAGAACGCCGTCAGAAGTATATTGTATAAGTAGCAAGTAACGAAATTACAATAACGCTCCCATAAGTCTACGGGAAAACGACAGACCATTTCGTTTCCTCAATTCCAAACCTCGCCCGTCCTGGACTCTCAGTGTTAGGCCGTGCAGATGTTCAACACGCAACAATTCATGAAACTCTTCGCTTCGCCGAAACCACGCCTCAGCTCCTCTAGGCACCGGTGTTGAGGGCCGGGTGGGGAGACGAGGCGCTGGGGGGTGGGGGGCAGAAGGGGGTAGAGGTGTCGGGGGGCGGGAGGGGGGCGTCGGAAGCACTTACCGAGGTGATGGTGGTAAGTGTGGGGTGAAAAAATTGCTTCCATACTTTAGACTCTTAGATGAGGGTTTGTAATTTTTGAGAGAGAGAGAGAGAGAGAGAGAGAGAGAGAGAGAGAGAGAGGAAATTAAAGGAGAATCTAATTGACGGGAGGAAGGAGAGGCTGAAGCGGGAACATGGCAGTGAAAGGGTGCAGACGGCTAGAGGGGAAGGGAAAGGAGGGAGGGAGGGAGGAGGGAGGAGAAGAGAGATAAGGGAGGAAAAAACGTCGAAGAGGAGGAGGGGATGACAGGAGTGTGAGGAGGAGAGGAAGAAGGGAGGAGAAAGAAGAGCCGAAGAGGAGGAGAGAAATAGGAGGAGTGTGGAAAGGAGGGAAGAAGGGAGGAGAAAAAAAGACGAAGAAGAGGAAGGGAAGAGGATACAGGGAGGAAAAGGAATGTGTGAAAGAAGGAGCGAAAGAAGGAGAGAAAGAGGAGGAGGAGGAGGAAGTGAATAGGGAGAAGAAACAGGAGGAAAACGGAAGTGGAGGAGGACAAAAAGAGAGAAGAGAAAAATAGAGGAAAAATGTAGACCAGAGAGAAGATAGAGGAATAGAGGAGAAGAGGATGAGGAGACGGACAGATAGTAGAAACCGGAGAAAGAGTGGGAAGACTGAAGGAAGGAAGAAAGGAGGAGGGAAAAGAGAACGAAGGAGAGGAACAACAGACAAGAATAACAGGGAGGAAGTAAAGTGTGGGAAGAGTGGTAGAAGAGGAGGAGAAGCAGGGCAGGGGAATGCAGAGAGGAAGTGGAGTATGGAAGGGAAAGACGGGAGGAGGAAGAAAGGAAAAGCAAGCCAAGGAGAGAAATAACAAGAGATACAGGGATAAAGTGGAGTGTGTAGGAAGAGTGGAGTAAGGAGTAAAGAGGAGAAGAGAGGAAGGGGAGGCAGTGGAGTGTAGGAAGAAAGGAAGGGAAGAGGAAGGAGGGAGAAGCGAAAGGAGGAGAGGAAAAACAAGGGATGCATGGAGTGAAGGCAGTGAAGTGTGGAGAGGAAGATGGAAGGAGGAGGAGGAGGAGGAGTTTAAATTTAGATTATGAGAGCATGAGGGTCCCAATGCATGAGGTACGGCAGACGAGATTATAGGCAAAGGATAGTGATGGAGTAAGGTAAATAAGGTAAAGAGAGAAGAAAGGCAAGTGATGAAGGAAGGAAGGGAAAGGGATGAGGAAAGAAAGGAAGGGAAGAGAAGGAAAGGAAAAGGCATAGAGGAAGGAAATAAAAGGAAAGAGGGAAAAGAAAGGGATGGAATAAGACAAGGAAAAGAAGGGATGGAGAGAAAACAGGAAAAGGAGATACTAAAGTTAAGAGGAAGGATTGAGGAAGGAAAGGAAGTGAGAAAGGGAAGAAAGGAAGGGAGAAAAGGTAAATGGAGAAAGGAAAGAAGGAAAGAAAGGAGAAAAGGTTACTGTGAAGGGATGAGGAGAGAAAAGAAAGGAGAGAAGGCAAGGGGAAGAGATAAGGAATGAAAGGAAAGAATAAAGGGAAAGAGGAGGAAGAAAATGAAGAGAGAGAGAGAGAGCTAAGGGGAGGCAATGAGGAAGGAAAAGAAGGAAATGAGAAAAAGGAAAGACTAACGGATAGCTTAAAAAGAAGGAAAGAAGAAAGAGAAGGAAGAGGATTGAAGTAAGAAAAAGGAGAAAATCTAAGAGGAAGAGACAAAAGAAGGAAACAAATGGACAAAGAGGAAGAGGAAGAAGTGTTGACCTGACGACCTTGGTTTGATGGGGAAGGGAGACGAAAGAGAAAAGGAAGGGAAAGAAAACGGTAGGGAGGGTAAGGGCGCTCGATGATGACGTAATAAGGGCTACCGACAATCTCTGGAGTGGCGGCGCTCGTGACCTCGGCTAATTGGGTTGTTATCTCCGTAAAGAGTTGTAAGCCTCGCTGGTGGCTAAGTTTTTCCTGATGCTGTTGATGTTAATGATGATGATGATGATGATGGTGGTGGTGGTGGTGGTGACGGTGGTGATGGTGATAGTCTGATGATTCGTGTCATTATAAGGAAAAAAATAATATCATCATTCTTGTTGTTTCCGCTGCGCTTCACAGGGTAATTGGATGTTGTTGTTTATTTATGCTGCTGTCTCTTCGTCGTCTTGTCCTTGTTTGGTTTTCACCTTCCTTCCTCCTGTTTGTGTTCTTGTTTTTTTGTTGTTATTTTCCTTTGTTTGTTTTTATTTCAGTATCCGTGCCATCGTGTGTTATTATTGTCTATTTTTCTTTTCTTTTTGTTCTATTTTTATCTTCCTTCTCATTTCATTTGTTCACTCCTATGATCTTATTGTTTTATCGTGTTTCTCGTCGTATAGTTTTCTTCTTTCCAGTATGTGAATTAATATATTACCCGTTACTTAAATCACCATGTCTTTTATTTTTGTTTGTTGCCCTTTTTTTTTGTTTTTCGTTCTGTCACGCTTTCTTCTTCCTTTTGCGTTGTTTTCGTTCTCTGTTTTACTTTCTTTCTCTATTCCCCTTTTAAAGTTGGTTCCATATATGACAAGAGCAACCTGCGTGTGTGTGTAATAATAATAATAATAATAATAATAATAATAATAATAATAATAATAATAATAATAATAATAATAGGTTTATTAATGTAAGGCAGCCGTATGGCTGAAAATATACATATTAAATATACAATAAACTAATAGTAAATAGGCTACACTAGAGGGAGGGAGAGGGTGGGGGGTGGTTTGGGAGAGCTAAAAATAGAGACATAAGGGAGAGGGAGGGCGGTGTGAAGGGGGCACTTAGAGGGGAAGCGGCGAGGTGCTAATCTCCACCGCGGCCCTTTGGGTATGACTGTCACTGGGCATTGTTTATCATCCGCACCATCGCGGGCACTGCGCTACGTTTGTAACGGTCGGTTCGCGGCGCTCTGAAGGGGTTGAGTTTGTTGTGGTGTCTGGTGAAGCGGGTGGGAGGAGGCGCGTCTGATGGCAGGAGGTGGCGGTGGCGAGGATGGTGAAGCAGGGAGATTCCGAATTTTCTGAGGGCGTCCTGGTGCTTGTCAGAGAGCCTCGGGAGACTCAGGGTGGCCAGGGCATTGTCGTAGGTGTGGTAGTCAGGGCCTAAAATGACCCTGAATGCCCTCTTTTGAACCCTCTCAAGCTGCTGTTGTTGGGTGAGGGTAAGGGACGATGACCACGCCGGGGAGGCATTCATTAGCTTTGGCAATATGAATGATGAATAAATACTGCAAAGCTCAGCAGCTGGTGCTCCCAGCGTTCTGAGTCTACGCAGCATGTACATTGTACAGCTTGTAGGAGGCTGCTCTGACGGTGTTGGAGACGTGGAGCTTCCAGTTGAGCTGGTAGTCCACAGTGATGCCTAGTAGTTTGATTGACTGGACAACCTGGAGGTGGTGTGAGCTAATAGACAGCAGCGGAGGTGGCACATCTCTCTTGGACGTGCAAACGTGCATCACCATGGTCTTGGTGTGGTTGACAGTGACACTGTTGTCAACCGTCCATGCCTGAAGGTTGTCGAGCGACGCTTGAAGAGGTGCATAGTCAGGATCCCTGTTGTTGACGGGGACGCCCAAGGTGCTGTCGTCAACATATTTCCAGCGATGCGGTGTGTCCATGAGGGTGTTGTTAATGAGCACCAAGAAGCAAAGCGGACCCATTTTGGTGCCTTGCGGGACGCCACACGTCAGCTCAAGAGGAGTGGAGACCGAGCCCTGGGAGCGGACTATTTGCTGGCGTGTGCTGAGGAAATCAGTCAGCCACGATACTAAATTAGGGTGAAGCCCCAGCTCAAAGGCCTTAGTAATGACAACAGTGTGGTCTACAAGGTGTGTGTGTGTGTGTGTGTGTGTGTGTTTCAAATAGACACCTTCACACACACACACACACACACACACACACACAGAGGCACCGTGACCCCGTTCTGTCATCGCGGGGTCGGTCTTGGGTCGGTCGGTCGGTCGGTCGGTGCATCGCTAGAGAAGAAGGGGCTCGGAGGTCGGGGTGGGACGGGGTGAGGACGGGGGAAGAGACGGCGTGTTGGCGGAGGAGGACGGGGGAGGAGTCGCAGCGTTCGTTCGTGTGTGATTTCCAACAATTATTCACATTTTTCCCGAGGCTGCGAGTCGCTCTACTGCTTTCCGAGTCCTTTTTCTGACCCCGCTGTGTTTTTATTGACTCTCATGCGATATATTAAGGCGCATTTTATCCCGGCAGACGGTTTAATGACTATCGGTGATGCTATTTTTTTTTCCTTCTCTCTTCTTCTCTTCCGGTGACGTTTTTTCATACCCGACCGTTATTGTTGATTTTTTTTTGTTTGTTTTTGTCTTGTCTTTATGTAGTGTGTTAAAGGTCGCTGGATTGAAGGAGGGTGAGAGAGAGGGAGTGAGAAGGGGGGAGTGGGTGTGAGAGAGAGAGAGAGAGAGAGAGAGAGAGAGAGAGAGAGAGAGAGAGAGAGAGAGAGAGAGAGAGAGAATGATGATGATGATGATGATGATGATAATATATGCTTTAGAAGATGAAAGTGGTGAAGATGGTGATGGAGTTAAGTGGGTGAAGATGGTGATGATGGTTGCATGGTGATAGTGGTGATGGTGATGGTTGTGGTGATGGTGAGGGTGGTAGTGATGGTGGTCTTGCGTGGTAGTGGTTGTGGTAGTTTATTCCCCATGTTCATACACCTAATTTGTTTTGGCAAGGAGAGGATTATTATTAAAGACCCCAAATGGCCAGATATTCATAGGCAAGGAGGAGAGAGAAATTGAGGCTGAAAGAGGAGGTAAGGGAAGAGGGATTTAGGGGATAGGAGTTGAAGAAGAGGAGAAGGAGGAGTTGAGGTGAAGGAGAGAATGAAGGAGAAGTAAAAGCTGGGGTGATGAAGGAGAGTTAGAGAGAGAGAGAGAGAGAGAGAGAGAGAGAGGAGAGAGAGAGAGAGAGAGAGAGAGAGAGAGAGAGAGAGAGAGAGAGAGAGAGAGAGAGAGAGAGAGAGAGAGAGAGAGAGAGAGAGAGAGAGAGAGAGAGAGAGAGAGAGAGAGAGAGAGAGAGAGAGAGAGAGAGAGAGAGAGAGAGAGAGAGAGAGAGAGAGAGAGAGAGAGAGAGAGAGAGAGAGAGAAGGGTTTATTATCTCTAATTAACCAGTACACACTATAATTCTAGACTAATTAGTGAACGAGAGAGAGAGAGAGAGAGAGAGAGAGAGAGAGAGAGAGAGAGAGAGAGAGAGAGAGAGAGAGAGAGAGAGAGAGAGAGAGAGAGAGAGAGATTACAAAATCCAGTACAGCCGCCGCGTCAGCCTGAAAACGTTAATTGTCTTTCCTTTCCTGCTGTGAGAAGTAGTAGTAGTAGTAGTAGTAGTAGTAGTAGAAGCTTTTTTCAGTATTTCAAGGTGATCTATCGTTTAATTAAGTCTCTAATTACGAAACTAAAACATAAACCTTCACGACGCAGAGTTATAAAGACTGTAGTGATATAAGTGACTCAGGGCTTTAAGTGTCGGTCGTTCGGGTTATCATGTCGCCTAAGCCCCGCCCACCGTCCTCGTTTTCTTCGATATTACGGTGCTCGGTATTGTCTAACCTTTAAACTTTCCCAAAACCAAATTAAAAAGAGGGAACTGTTCGTTAGTCATTCAAAAGATGCGAGTAATCTGAACCTTACTGAACCTTACTTACTATAAAAAAATATATAATCTATCCTTTTTCCTCGATAGTATTGGTCCTCGGCGATGGCTAACTTACATACTTTTCTTTAACCAAGTAAAAGTGTAATCGCTAGACATTTTTATATATATCAGGTGTTCATCATAACCTACATAAGCTCTCTAAGTTTGGGAAAGAAATCAATCCCCGAAGCTTTCAAGTCTTACCGTAACACATCAAAGTATTTTTCTCTGTTCAGCTAGACTTTTTTTTTTTACATATATCTGGTGTCCTACAGAAGCTCTCTCTTTAAGTTTAGGAAAGAAATCAATCCAATAAGTTACGTGTATGTACAAACTTTTAAGCCTCCCGATAACACATCAAAGTCTTTTTCTTTTAAAGCGTAACGCATCAGAGATTTTCAAGAGGCTCGTAGACTGCGTTCACGGAGACTCACTCACCCACTCACTCACTCACGGTGGAGACTTGAAATTATGCACATTTTATTTGGACTCTCTTCACCCTCTTTCCTCTTCCTCGTCCTCGTCCTCGCTAACTTTTAATATATTTTGCTTCTCGCTTCTCTCGATTTCGCTTTCCACGTTCTCGTCTTTATTTATTTTCTTTTTTATGTATTTATTTTGACTTTATTGATCCTCATCTTTCTAATCATCCTCGTCTTACTTCTTCATTTCTCCCTTTTCCTCTTTTTAACTCCTCGTCCTCCTCCTCCTCCTCGTCTTCCTTGTTCTCTTTCTCCTCCTCCTCCTCCTCCTCCTCCTCCTCCTCCTCCTCCTCCTCCTCCTAGCCAAGGGGAGGGCTCTTCTTTGGGAAGTTTGAGGAATGTCTGCCGGAGTTGGTCTGGATCAGAGGGAAGAAGAGGAGGAGGAGGAGGAAGAGGAGAAGGAGGAAGAGGAGGAGGAGGAGGAGGAGGAGGAGGAGGAGGAGGAAGAATATAAAGTTTATTGGTATTTGCTATAGCTGAGCGTGGCCTCGGTGCTCATCTCCGTCGCAAGAAGAAGAAGAGGAAGAAGAAGAAGAGGAAGAAGAAGAAGAAGAAGATGAAGAAGAAGAAGAAGAAGAAGAAGAAGAAGAAGAAGAAATAGAAAAGAAGAAATGGAGAAAGAAGAAGAAAAGAAGAAAGAAAGGAGGAAGGAAAGAAAGAAAGAGAAGGAAAGAAAGAACAAAGAGATGAAGATGTAGGAGTAGATGATGATGATGATGATGATGATGAAGAGGAAAAAGAAGAAGAGGAGAAGGAGGAAGAAGAAAAGGGGAAAGGAAGGCAGCCAAAGCAAGATAAAGAACAAATGAAAAGAAAAAAAAAGAAAAACAAAAAAAAGGAGAAACCGAATATTAAAGAAAAAATGAATGCAGTAAAAAAAAAAATAAAGAACGCAGAAAATAAAAAAATAAAAAAATAAATAAAATAAATGGAAGAACTGAAAGACGAGCTCGCCGGAAATAAAGAAATGTAAAAATATTGAGGGTGAAAAAGCCAGGAGTAAAAAAAATTAAGGAATGTCGAAATATGAACATGAACGGAAGGGGAGAGGGAGGAGGAGGAAAAAAGTCAGCCAGGAGGAGAAAGAGGAGGAGGAGAAAGAGGAGGAAGAGGAGGAGGAGGAGGAGGAAAACAAACTAATAGAGAGGAAAAAGACTATGAAGGAAAAAAGTTATTTATGTAAATAATAAAAAAAAGGAAGGAAAAACGGATAGAAAAATAATAGCAAAATGGTAAAAAGGAAGAGGAAGAAAGTGATTAAAACAAGTAAGAAGAGGAGAATATACTACAAAAACGAAGAGAATTCAGGAAGAGGAAAATAAGGAGGAAGAGAAAGGAAGAGGACGAAAACAAAGAGGATAAGGAGCACCATGTGAAGAAGGAGAAGGAAGGGAAAGAAATAGGGACAAGGATGTGGAGAAGGAAGTAGAGGAAGAGGAGGAGGGGAAGGGGATGGAGAAGGAAGACGATGATGATGATGATGATGATGATAAGGAGGAGTACAAAGGAGTACAATGGAAAAACAAACAACAACAGCCCTCTTGGTCCTAACTAGGCTTTTGTTTTTTCTACCATCTACTCTAATCTACGAGTCAGAAACACTGGAACAGCCTTCCTGTAGAAGTAGTTAGCGCAGAAACAATCAACTCGATTGATCGCCACTTTGCTGCATCGGGAGTGAACTGAACGTGCTTTAATCCTTCAAGGAAGCCACTACTGTGGCTGACGGATTGATTAAATCACGGAAAGCAGGCAGTCTTGTAATAAGCCAACAGGCTTTCTGCTGCCTGCCTGTCCATGTTTCCATGTTTCCTTCCTTTTGTCATCACTCACATTTTTATTTTTTTATCTCTTATTTCCACTTACCAAAGCTTTAAACCAGAACCAAGGAGGAAGAAGAGGAGGAGGAGGAGGAGGAGAAGGAGGAGGAGGAAAGTCTAACAATCACACACTTTTCTCCTTTCATCCGAAGTCGAGTTATTTAGCAAACATTCAAAACTTAGATGTGATTCTGCTCTCTCTCTCTCTTTTGCATATCCCCTCTGAGGAAAACTGGCCGAGGGGAGACAAGTTCGTGTGTGTGTGTGTGTGTGTGTGTGTGTGTGTGTGTGTATGTTTACCAAGACGACACAGCGCGCTTTGCTCCCGAAATTGCAGAGAGAGAGAGAGAGAGAGAGAGAGAGAGAGAGAGAGAGAGAGAGAGAGAGAGAGAGAGAGAGAGAGAGAGAGAGAGAGAGAGAGAGAGAGAGAGAGAGAGAGAGAGAAAATTACGTCAAATCAAATAAAATCATACACAGTCACTTGCATCTTCTGACGGTGCTCTGCGAAAGGTGAATTATTTCCTATTGTGTTGTCACTTGAGAATAAAGAAAGCGATGGGGGGACTCAGAAAGAAGGGGGGAAGGGGGGAACTGTCAGAGAGCGGGAGAGGGTGAATGGGAACTAAAAGAAAGCGATGGGGAGTGACTGTCTGAAAGAAAGGGCTTAAGGTAGGAATGATGGAAAGCGATGGGGGAAAGGGGGGACTGAAAAAAAGCGACAGGGAGGGTGAAAGAACTGACAGGAGAACAACAGTCTAACATTAACAGTATATTGCCTAACTTAACGTCCAGCTGATCACTAACAAGAGGTGAGAAAGGACAAGAAATGGAAGCAAAAATAATGACGGAGAAAACCCTTGCACATATCACTAGCTGCCACAGAACACACAGACAGTAAAGAGGAAATAGAAAGGTGAAGGGTAGTCTGTTAACACCCCACAGATAAAGGTAGAGAGGAATAGACAGCGAAACTTAAATATCATAAACAAACCAAGAACCACACACACATACATCTAACCGCCACATAGTACACACAGACACAGAGATAGGAAACAGAAAGGTGAACAGTAGCGCCTTTCTGCCGGCTTCTTTTGTTTCCTTCTTTTTCATGCGCCCTTGAGCTGCCTCCCTACCTGTAAATACGAACAGGATATCAACACTCGACAGACAAGGGTACTGAGGAACAGAGGTGAGTGAGATCCTAAAATTACGTGAACCAGAGTAAGGAAAGTACGTTTACATACATACATACACATATACAGACAGACAAAGCAGTTCCTACATACCTCCTCTTTCTCCTCCTCATCTTCCTCCTCCTCTTTTTCCTCCTCCTCTTCCTCCTCCCTCTCTCACTCACTCACTCACTCTCACACTTATTCACTCACTCATGCACTCACACTCACTTACTCACTCTCACACTTATTCACTCACTCACTCACGCACTCACTCACTCATTCACTTATTTCCTCTATACAAATCACTTTCAAAATACACAGATTGATGAATGATACAATAAACATGGCTAATCGCTACAACACACACACACACACACACACACACACACACACACACACACACACACACACACACACACACACACACACACACACACACACACACACACACACACCTGCCAATAACCGCCATCAGCGTAAAGTCTTTAATGGACCTCGTGAATTCCCTTCTTTCGGCACTTCATTAAACCCCAAAACTCACAAAACAAAAAAGAAAAGGAAAAATGAACTGGCGAATCTTTACTTAATGCTTTGGACATGTAAGGGGAATGAGAAAAGGGGGAGAATGAGGGGAAATTTGAGGGTGAGGGTCGGAAGGATTTAGATTGCGTGGGTAGAGGAGTTTTAGGTTGTGAGGCTGAGGATGAGAAGGCAAGTGATGAGGAGAAGATGAGGTTGAAAATGTGGATGAAGGGGGATGAGGTTCGGGACGAGAAGGGAAGAGAAAGGGTCGTGATTTGAGGGGAAGAGGATAGAGGAGGGAAGAGGGGAGTTATGATTGCATGGGGAAGCGAGGGAACATAGGAATGAAGTTTGAGAAGGAGGGAGATAAGAAGAAAAAGAAGAAAAAGTGAAATAAAAAAGAAATGGAAAAATAAAAATTAAAGGAAAACGAATAGGAGGTAAGAGAAAAGGTGTAGCTATGAGGGGAAGAGGAAGGGATTGAGCTTGAAGGTGAGAAGGAGGCGGAGAAATAGGAGATAATGTTGTGAGGGACTAGGTTACGAGAGAGAGATAAGGAGGGATGAGGAGAGAGTGAAAGTCTGAGAGTGAGATGTAAAGGTTGAGAGAGAGAGGAAGAGGAAGAGGGGAGACGGCAGGGAGACCAGGTAGGAGAGAGATAGGGGAGGGAGGGGGAGGGGAGGGGAAAGAGAGAAGAGTGGAGAGGAGGGAGAGATAGGAGGTGTGGATGTGAGGGGAAATGTTTAGTTGTGACTCTGGATATTCAGATGTGGCGAGGTATCAGAAATCAATGATTCAGCAGACGAGGCACACAAGAGGCGGGAAGACGGGAAGGGAAGGGAAGGGAAGGGAAGGGAAGGGAAAAAGTGGAAAGGAAAGGAAGGGAAGGGAAGAAGATAAAGGGAAGGGAAGGAAAGGAAAGGAAAGGAAAGGAAAGAAAAGAAAAGAAAAGGAAAGGAAAGGTAGAGACACGGAGAACAAGGATTGGTATGTGAATGAGGAAGTGTCGGGACCGCAGAGTTTAGCGAGGGAAAGGAAGTCGCGGAGGGAAGCAGTGGAATTCGAATGTTTGTGAACGCGAGAAGGGAGTTGGTGAGGGAAACGTTGACTACTCGCGAGGAATTACACTGTTGACGGAAGGAGAAGGGAAAAGGAAGAAGGAAGGAAGGAGAGTAGGAACGACGATAACACTAAAGAGAAGTTGGAGTGTTGAGAGAAGTGAAGCGAAAGGGACAGAATGAGAGAAGAATGAAATGGAATAAAAGCAGAATTAGAGAGAAAGTCAAGTAGGCAAATTGTCGTGAAAATGGAATGAAGATATAGTGAAAGACTGAGGAAAGGAAAGCAATGTAGAAGGAAGACGAAAAGAGAAAAAAGAGACAGAGTGGGAGAGAAGAATGAAGCGGAAAGAAAGAAGAACTAGAAAGTCTACTAGGAATCAAGGAATTCTGATCCACGGGTGATTGAAATATTATGTGATTTATTTTTGTGCATTTTGGTGAACAATAAAATATCTATCTATCTACATATCTATCAGAGAAAAAATAAAAGTTACAAAAGCTGAATTTTAAATACCATCTTTAGTCCATCACAGTCTTACGATCAAACTAATTCTCTATAAAGAAAGGTAGTAATGGAAATGGAAGAAAAAGGGAAGGTATGTAATAAGATAAACACAGACACACACACACACACACACACACACACACACACACACACACACACACACACACACACACACACACACACACACACACACACACACACACACACACACACACACACACACACACACACAACGGCGGGAAAATGAAAGAATATCCGGACGAAAATGCGATTATAGTGGAAAGAAACAGGCGCAAGAGGGAGGACAAGGGAGAAAAGAAGAGCAAGAACCAAAGGAGAAAAATATATATATATATAAATAAGTTCGGGAAAGAGAGGAAGAAAAATACGGTGACTGATAAAACACATAAAAATGAAAGTTGGGGGAACATCAAACACGGGGACCCAACCTCCTCCTCTTCCTCCTCCTCCTCCTCCTCCTCTTCTTTCAGCCAGTGGAGGGAGTCTTGGCCATTAAAACTCCTTACCTCGCCAGCCTTTGACAAACCTCCTCCTACTCCTTCTCCTCCTGACTCTCCTCCTCCTCCTCCTGACTCTCCTCCTCCTCCTCCTCCTCCTCCTCCTCCTCCGCCTCGCCTGAAGGAACGCGAGGGAAGAAACGAGACACATTATAGATTTTCTCAGCGGCATTGACTCCCGCGGGAACACGAAACGAATCCTCAATCCCCAAATATAAGTCTTTGATGCACTTAGTTTTTTCTTCCTTCCTCCTCCTCCTCAGTCTCTCCCTTCCTATTCCTCCCTCCCTCCCCCCTCCTCCCGCCTCCCCCTCCTCCTGACTCATCCAAAGACCGCCGTGTGAGGAGTGGGGACGAAAATAAAAAGGAGAGAAAGAATCCGTAAGAGCTGGTTTGGTGGTCCGATGAAGGGTGGAGGAGGATGAAAAAAGATGAAGAGGTGGAGGTGGAGGAGGAGGAGGAGGAGGAGAAGGAGGAGTAAAAGAAGCTGAAGGAGGAGGACTAGGGAAAGCAGTCGAGTAAAAAATCTTCTTAAAGGATCCGGGATTTTAAAGTTTCTTCGTAAATGTTCCGTTTTCATGTACTGGAAAGGGGGAAAGAAAGGGCTTATTGGGGGCCTAGAAGGGGGATACTAGAGAAAGGGGGTTTATGACCGTTATGGGGAGTTAGAGGGGGGGAATGGAAGACCGTTTTTAGAGGGGTACAGGAGAAAGGGGGATTATGACCGTTATGGGGAGTTAGAGGGGGGGGAAATGGAAGACCGTTTTTAGAGGGGTACAGGAGAAAGGGGGATTATGACCATTATGGGGAGTTAGAGAGGGGGGGAATGGAAGACCGTCTTTGAAGGGGATAGAAGGGGGTAATTGCGAGCCATTTTGTGGGTTAGAAAAAGGGGTTGAATAGAGGGGCGTTTTAAGGGGGCAAGAGAGCTATAGAGGTGGAGTGGAGGACCGAAGTTTGGTGGGGTTAAAAGGGGGTGAAGGGCCGTTTTGTTGGTGGCTAGAAGGGGGCAATGATGCGCCGTTCGTTTAAGGGACTGTAGGGGGTGAGTGTAAGAGCGTCTTTGAGGGGGGCTAGAGGGAAAATAAATAGAAGGGAAGGGATAGGGAAGGATAGAAAGGGAAGGGACAAGGAACGGTAGAGAGATGGAGAACAAGGGACTGGTATGTGAATGAGGAAGTGGTGTCGGAGCCGCAGAGTTTAGCATAGACGGAAGGGGGTTTAAGACCGACTTTTAGGGGGACTAGAGGTAGGGAATGTTGGGACCGTATTGGGGGGGATAGAGTAGGTCGGTTGTAGGGCGTCTTTCAGGGAGCTGCATAGTGTCAGGGCGGCGCCGCTGAGGGGAAGAGACAGGCTTTATGAGGAGAATGGAAGGGTTTGTGAGGGACTAAGTGGAGGGAAGTGTTGGGAGGGGAGCGTGATTGTGTTTGTGCAGAGAGAGAGAGAGAGAGAGAGAGAGAGAGAGAGAGAGAGAGAGAGAGAGAGAGAGAGAGAGGATGAGGACAAAGCTAACAGAAAATACGTATGACTCCTTTTTTTTAACTCTCTTCCTCCATCTCTTTCTCTCCTCTCTATCCAACCCAACCCCCCCTTCCCCCTCCCTCCCTCTTTCTCCCTCGCTCTCTCAAAAATACGTATGACTCCCCTTTTTTAACTCTTCCTCCATCTCTTTCCCCTTCCCCCTCCCTCCCTCTTTCTCCCTCGCTCTCTCTAAGAACTTATAATTAACGTCGCCGCCTGATCGGGAAAGTTTTGGTTAGGTTGGTTGGTCGGGCCCGAGGCGGTGCGCTGCGAGGCTTGTTGTGTTTTTCATCGACTTTGTTAATTGTTTGTTGCGGGTTAAACAGGCTATGACAAGCTGCTGGGGGGGAGGGGGGGGGATGGTGGTGGTGGTGGTGGTGGTAGTAGTGGTGGTGGTGGTAGTAGTAGTTGTAGTAGTAGTAGTAGTAGTAGTGGTGGTGGCGGTGACCTTCCTCCTCCTCCTCGTCACCCCCCTCCCCTTCTCCTCCTCCCCCACCTCCTCCTCCTCCTCCTCTTCCTCCTCCTCCTCTTCCTCCACCTCCTCCTCCTCCTTTTCCTCCTCCTCCTCCTCATCTTGCTTCTTGTTTCCTCCATTTTTCCCCTCAATTTCCTTACTGACCCAATTTACCTCCCCCTCCGAAACTTCCTTTCCCCCTTTTTCCTTCCCTCTCCTCCTCCTCGTCTCTCTCTCTCTCTTTCAGCCATTTACTTTCCTTTTTTTTTTTACCTTCCTTTCCCTCCTCTATTTTTCCAACCACTCAACTCTCCTTCGACCCTTCCACATCCTTTTCCCTCCTTTTTGTTTTCCCTTTTTTAGTTACCTATGTGTCCCTTCCCTCTTCGTTAAATTCTCTCTCTCTCTCTCTCTCTCTCTCTCTCTCTCTCTCTCTCTCAGTGTTTCTTCAATATTTCGTCCTCTTTTATTTATTTCCACTCTTCTCCTTGATTACCATATATATTTTTGCTTTTTCGATTACCATCTCTTTCTTTCTCTGTCTCTCTTTCTCTTTTCCTCTTGTCCTCCCTCCTTTTGCCCTACACTTCCTTCCTCATTCTTTCTCTTCTTTCCCTTCTTTCCTTTTTCTTTTTTTCTTTTCTGTTTTCCTTTTCTCGTTTAGTTCTTCGTCTTGGTCTTCTTCTTTATCTTCTTCATCGTATTCTTCTGTATCATTGCCTTCCTCTTCTTCTTCTTCTTCTTCTTCTTTTTCATTCTCTTGTTTTTATTCGTAGTTTATCTATCTGTTTCCTATTGTTCTTTTTTTCTTTTTTTCTTGTTCTTCTTTGTCTTTCTTCTTCTTCTTCTTCTTCTTCTTTTTCTTTTTCTTTTTTTGCTTCTTCTTCTTCTTCTTCTTCTTCTTCTTCTTCTTCTTCTTCTTCTTCTTCTTTCCTCCGGTCTGACGTAATGTGTTATTTACCCTTTTACCAGAAAATTGCTCTCACTTCATCCTCATCTTGATTTACCTCTCCCTTCCTCCCTTCTTCCCTCCCCCTCTCTCTCTCCCTCGTCTCTCGTTCGTCCCTCTTCCTCTTCCCTTCAACGTTTTTCCCTAACCTCTCTCCTCCTTCACTTCCTTTCTCCTACTTCTCTCTATTCTTTCTTTTCTCCCTCTTTTTCTCATTTCTTCTCCCTTTCTCTATTTCTCTCTTCCTTCCTTCTTTCTTCCCTCTCTTTCCCTCTGTTCCCTGTTGCCTCTCTTCCTCTCTTCCTTCTTTCCTCCTTTCCTCCCTTTCTTTCTCCTCATTTTTTCCTCCCTCATTCTCCAACTCTCTCATTACCTCTCGTCCCTTCCTTCTCTCCTGCTTCAGCTTTCCTCCTTTCCTCTCCCTCTCTCTCTCTCTTCCCTCTTTCCTCCCATCCTTTCTTTCCCCCTCTGTCCCTCTCCCTCTTTGTTGACAAGCTTTCCTCCGTTTTACCCAAGGGTGATCTATTTTTGCATAGCGCTGCTGTTTTCCTCCTCCTCCTCCTCCTCCTCCTCCTCAAGTAATCAATGTGGGGCTCATCTGGGATCATCTGATTTATCCGACTGATCGTTTCGGAGAAGACGAGGAGAAAAAGGAGGAAGAGGAGGAGGAGGAAGAAAAAGAGGAAGGAAGCAGAATAAACAAAAGATGAAGAGGAAAAGAGGAAGAGGGTGGGGAAATCGAAGGAGGAGGAAGAGGAAGGGGGAAGGAGAAGGAGGAAGAGGAAAAGGTGTCGATTTTTGGGGTTTGAAGCAAAAAGAAATGTTGTGTAGATAAGATTTGTGTTTTATTTTCTAGTTGCTGTGTTGTATCATATACTTACTTTCCCCAAGATTGCCTCCTTCCCTTTTTTCCTTCGCCCCTCCTTTCTCCATACCTCCTTCCCTTTCCCCTCCATGCGTTTCCCCACCAAGGCAAGAGAATTGTGTGGGGAAAGGGAGCTGCCTGCGAGGGGAGGAGGAGAGAAAGGACAGTTGAGCAGAGAAAGAGACGACATATAACTTACAGAATAGCGATGAAAATATATGGAAGAAGAGATAAGGTAAAATAAAATCAAATGAGAGAGAATTATTTATGGAAAAGGAGATATTAATAGAAAGGGAATGATTTAGAGAAAGAGAGAAAGAGAAACGAGATGAGGTGATGAATATTGACGAGAGGAAATAAATAAAGAAGTGTAAGAAGGAAACGGATGAAGAGGAGAAAGAATAAAGGGGTGAAAGAATAGTTATAGTAATACCAGCACACACACACACACACACACACACACACACACACACACACACACGGATACACATACAGACACAGACACAGAGAGAGAGAGAGAGAGAGAGAGAGAGAGAGAGCCGAGGCGTGCCAACCCGTGCCAAAGTTGACCCGGCTTGACCTTGACTGGGCGGTTGTTTTCGGCGCGTGGCTAGACGGCGTGTGGGGGCGGTGTTGACCCCGTTACCATGGTGATAAGAGAGAGAGAGAGAGAGAGAGAGAGAGACGGGTAGACACATAAAGACAATCTCGTCAGAATTAATCAATATCTTCGAGGAATTGTTTTAAGAAAGAAATGCCACTTATTATTCTATTACTATTATTATTTTTTAGTAATAGTAGTAGTAGTAGTAGTAGTAGTAGAAGTATATATTTTTAGAAGAAAAAAAGTAGTAGTAGTAGTAGTAGTAGTAGTAGTAGTGAAGGTGGTAGAAGTAGTAGTAGTAGTAGGAGGAGGAGGAAGAGGAGGAGGAGCAGCAGTGGTATCATCTTAGTCAAATAAATAATACGTGTGACATAACACTACTGAGGGAATCACAACATTATAATTTATCACCGTCTCCCGTCGCCTAATAATGACTTCGTGACATGAATCCAGTTCCGCGAGACAACGTGTTGAAAATGACGGAAGGAGAGAGAAAGCCAAGCAGACGGTGACGGGCGGGAGGGAGGGAGGGAAGGGAGGAAGAAACCAGACGAGAACTGTATATAGGATTAAGAAAGGTGAGGAGGAAGAGAAGAATATTGGGAAAGAAGGAAGAAGAGAGAAGGGCAAGTAAAGGAAGGGAAGAAGCAAGGAAGGGCAAGGAACAAGACGAAAAGTGAGGGAAGAAGGAAAGGAGAGAGAAGGTCAGAATAAGACGGTGAAGAAGTAGACAAGAAGATTTTAAGGGAAGGAAGAGGAAAGAAGGGAAGAGAAGGGAAAGGAAGAGAAGGGAAGGGAAGAGAAGGGAAGGGAAGGAAGAAAGATAGAAGAGAAAAACTGAATATGAGAGAATGTGAAAGAAGGTCAGAATTAGAAGGTGTGGAAGAAAACAACATTATTTTAAGGGAAGGAAGAGGAGAGGAGAGACGGGAAGGGAAGGGAAGGGAAGGGAAGGGAAGGGAAGGGAAGGAAGAAAGATAGAAGAAAAAAACTGAATATGAGAGAATGTGAAAGAAGGTCAGAATCAGAAGGTGTGGAAGAAAACAACATTATTTTAAGGGAAGGAAGAGGAGAGGAGAGAAGGGAAGGGAAGGGAAGGGAAGGGAAGGGAAGGGAAGGAAGAAAGATAGAAGAAAAAACTGAATATGAGAGAATGTGAAAGAAGGTCAGAATCAGGTGAGTAAGAAGACAAGAATACTCTACAGGAAGGAAAAAGAGGGAAGGAAATAGAAATAATGTAAGAAGGAGAAAGAAGAAAAGAACTGAAGGAAGAAAGAAATGTGAGAATAGAACAGAAAGAAGAAGTTGAGAAGGAAGACGAAGATTTTAAACGAAAGGAAGAACAGGGAAGGGAGGAAAGGTAGGAATACAAGAACGAAGAGAGGAAGGAAAGGATAACAATAAAGAGAGAAGGAGGAGGAAAGGAAAATAAGAGGGAGAGAGGGAGGAAGCGAAGGAAAAGAGAGACTATGAGGGGAAGATGAAGAAGAAAACAAGGAGGAAAAACAAAACAAAAAGAGGTAGTCGAAGGGAAGGGGGAAGGGAGGGGGTGGGGAGGAGGAGTGGGGATTGAGGGGGAAGTCAGAGAGAGGGAAGGGAATGGATGGTTTATGTAACTTTCCCCTCGGTTATTACGGGATTAACCATACTGTAAACTAACTAACTAACTAACTAACTCTCTCTCTCTCTCTCTCTCTCTCTCTCTCTCTCTCTCTCTCTCTCTCTCTCTCTCTCTCTCTCTCTCTCTCTCTCTCTCTCAACTGGATTCTGATGTTGATCCGAGCTAAATCAGGATCACCAGGACACGCGGATTAGACTCAGCTGGCTGGGATTAGGTTAGGCGGGGGCAGTGCAGGCTGGGTAATGGCAGGCAGGCAGGCAGGCAGGTAGGTAGGTCACAAAGCAGGTCGGGCAGCGGATGAGTGAGTGAGTGAGTGAGTGAGAGAAGGAGTGAGGGAGTGTGTGCGTGTGTGAGACAGAAAGGGAGGAAGGGATGGCGGAATGGATGGCTCGTGGGATGGAGGGAGAGAGGGCAAGAGGGATAAGGGAATGGATAGAATGAGTGATTGGATGAGTGAGTGTCTAAGTAAGGGAAGGAGCGGGGGAGGTAGGGAGTGAGTGAGTGAAAGAGAGGAGGAAAAAGGGAGTAAGTGAATGAGTGAGAGAGAGAGGGAGAGGGAGGAAGAGAGTGTGTGTGAGTGTGTGAGTGAGTGAGTTCCGTGCCTGCTGTCTGCCATGCCCACGTGACTTACAACAGCAGCAGGAAAGGTTAAGTCAGGTCAGGTCAGGTGATATTTCGTCTGGCGCGCGTGTGAGGGATGGTGGGTAATGTTTTTTTTTTTGTTTTTTTTTCACTCTTCCTTATTGGCTTCCCTGACGTTGCCTTGCTTCTCCCTCTTCCTCTTCCTCCTCCCTCGATCGTTCCTCAACACTCCTTCCCTTCCTACCATTCCTCCCTTCCGCCTCTTCTTTCTTCCGTCTTTCATTCTTTCCCTTTTCCTTCTTACCCTTCTTTATTCTTCTCCTTTTCGTTCTTGCCTTTTCTTCGTTTATTTTCTTTTTTTTTTGCGTGTTCTCTCTCTCTCTCTCTCTCTCTCTCTCTCTCTCTCTCTCTCTCTCTCTCTCTCTCTCTCTCTCTCTCTCTCTCTCTCTCTCTCTCTCTCTCTCTCTCTCTCTCTCTCCATCTCTTTCCCATATCCAGTTCTTGCTCTCTCGTTCTTCCTATTCTCCTCCTCCTCCTCTTCCCCTTCCTCTTACCCTCTCGCCTTCCCTTCCTTGTTATTCCCTTTGCACCTCGTTCGCTCCTCCTCCCCTTCTCCTTTTATCTCCCTTCTCCTCCTCCCTTCTTCCATTCCCTTCAGTTTTCAGGGGCATTCGACCCTCCTTCTCGCACCTTTTACCCTGTTTGCTCTAATCCTTTCTTCCCTTACCGCTCTCTCTCTCTTTCTCCTTTTATTCTTTCGTATTTGCATTTGTTTCTGTTTCGCGTTTTTCTCTCTTCCTCCATTCGCTGCGTGGTTCTCCGTTGCCTTGGTGATGTGGACGCTGGCCCGGGGCGAAGGAGGGAGGGAAGAAGAGGAGGAGGAAGGAGGAGGAGGGAAAGAATGAGGAAGAGGAGAGGAGGAGGAGGAGGAGAGGGAGGTTGACACGTGATCGTCTTCCTTTTCCTTCTTCCATCGTTTCTTCTTTTCCTTCCTCCTTTCTTCTTTCCTTCTCTCTTTCTCATTTTCTTTCCCCTCTTTCCTTTCTCCCCTTCTTTCCTTCCTCTCGTTCCCTTCTTCACCCATTTTTCCTACATCTATTTATTTTCTTCCCTTCTTCCTTTCCCTTCTCATTCCTTCTCTCCTTTATCTTTCCCTTCCTCCATTCTTTCCTTCTTCTCTTTCCCTTCTTTTCTCCCTCGTTCATTCATCTTTATCGTTCCCTCTCCCATTTTTATCTTTTTCTATTCTGGTTTCTATCCTACAGCAGCCCTTCCCTAACCCCACTTCCTCCCCTTCTTCCCCTTCACTCCTTCCTCCTCTTTCCCCTCACCCCTCCACAGAGCTCCCTTCCTTTACACTCCCTTACTCCCCCCCTTCCTCACTTTATCTCCCCTCGTCTCTTCCTTCCCTCCCTCCTATGTCTCACCTCTTCACTCCCTTACACAATCCCCTGCAATGTCCTTTAACTCACCTCCCTCCTTCCTTTTCTTTCCCGGTTCCCTACTCTTTCGATCCCTAGCTTTCGTCCGCACTTCCCCCATTACTCATCACATGAAACTCATTGTATTGTATTTTTGTGTATGTTCAGCCTTATTATTATTATTATTATTATTATCACACACACACACACACACACACACACACACACACACACACACACACACACTCTTAAGAGGGATGAACGGATGAGAGGACGTGGACAAGTAGAAAGAAAAAAAAACCCAGAAGG
>NC_066516.1:7115590-7135590 GCF_024679095.1 Eriocheir sinensis
TATATCCTCCTCCTGCTCCTACTTCTATTCCTACTCCTACTCCTTCTCCTCTTCCTCCTCTCCGTCCCCACGTCCTCCCCTCCTCCACACTGACCACGGGGCCTCCAACGCTAAATTGAGGGGAAAGGATAAAAGGCTGCCAGTGACTTCGTGGGAGAGAGAGCGATAGAAAAATCCTTGGCAGTGAACCTTAATACACCTTTTTTTATACTGTGATTTGTGTGAGACCTGAGCTACGTGTGTGTGTGAGAGGGGGAGGGGGGGAGGGGGAAGGGGGGTGTTGATGTGTGTACGTGTGTGTGTGTGTGTGTGTGTATGTGTTGCATAGCTTCACTTCTCTAGCTAAAAAAACAGATGAAAATAAGAGACAGAGAGGTCATGAGTTACTTCTTCCCTTCCTTTCCCTCCATTGCCCCAAGGAAAAATAAGGAAGTATTGTCTTGTGTTGTGTGTGTAGGGGAAGGGGATGTAGGTGTGTGTATGTACGTGTGTGTGTGTGTGTGTGTGTGTGTGTGTGTGTGTGTGTGTGTGTGTGTGTGTGTGTGTGTGTGTTGCATAGCTCGTCTCCTTCTCCTTTATTGACCTACTCTCTTATATAACACCCTTTTCCTACTTCCTCCAATCCCAAACTCCTTTTCTTCCTACTCCCATTTGTTTTTCCTTCTTGCGTGTCCTTCCTCACTCTCCACCCTCGACTAAAGAACAGAGGACAGCAGCGATACAGAGAGGTCATGTGTCACTCCTTCCCTTCCCTTCCATCGCTCACCAACCCTGAGGAAAAAGAAGGAAGTCAGTCTCGTGTCGTGTATCGTCAACGTCGCCCAACTGACACCGCCCAGCGAGACGTGAAGACAAAAGAGAAACACGACTGCGTCTCGTTAGCACTCCCCATGCATCTTACTAACAAGAAAGAGAGAGAGAGAGAGAGAGAGAGTTCTGGAAATCTATTATCTAATTTTTATATTGACATTCCCTTCACCTTTCCTTTCCTTCTTCTTTTTCTTTTCCTCTTTGTTTATTCGCATTCTTCTCTCCTCCTCACCTCTTTTTTGTCTTCCTATATTCTTCCTTTTCCTTCCTTCTTTCTTCCTTCATTTGCCTAGCTCTTGTTCCCTTCGTTCTGCTTTCACTTTCCTTCTTTACTCACCCAGTTATCTCCTCCTCCTCCTCTTCTTTTTATTTCCAATCTTCGTCTTTACTCTTCCTTCATTCTCAACATTCGCCTTTCTCTCTTTCCCTTCGTTTCCTCTCTTTGTTTACTTTGCCTATTCATTCACTCAACCCCCTTCCTTATTCTCTCTTCCTTCTCATCATCCTCTGCTATCTTTCCTCCTGTCTACTTTCGCTTGAGGATTCGTTTTGTTATTTTTTCGTTCTCCTCTCCCTTTCTCCTTGCTGTTTTTCTTTCTCCTTTCACACCCTCGCACCACACACACATAGTAAGCCATCGTTCTCCCAATAATAAAAAGAAAACCAAACTACAAGGGCGAGGTTCGTGTCAAGAGCGAGTCAAGACGAATACAGAAGAAAAAAAAGAGGCAGAACGTTTGCTGTCATCGGGATCGAACTGGTGGGTTGCCAGAATCTTGGGCCAGTTCCTCGACCGCTCCGCCAATATTTCATTCCATTCCTGCGGGAGTATCAACGCGACATTGATTCTCCTTCACCTTCACACCTGGTCACCTTCACCTCTCCCATCCCCCTTTCCCCCCTCCCCCCCCTCCTTCCCCTCGCAATCCTTCACTCCGTCCACTTCAGTTTCTTTCCTCTCCTCCCTTCTCCTTCTCTCCTTCTTCCTGTCCTCCGTCCACTTCAGTTTCTTTCCTCTCCTCCCTTCTTCCATCATTTATTCTTTCCCTCCTTTCCCTCCTCTCTCCTTCTCTCCCTTCTTCCCTGTCCCCCTCCCACCCTGTAACTCCTCCCTCCCCCTCTCCTTCCCCTCGCAATCCTTCACTCCGTCCACTTCAGTAACTTTCCACTCCTTCCTTCTTCCATCATTTATTTTTTTCCCTCCTTTCCCTCCTATTTCCTTCTCTCCCTTCGTCCCTCTCCTCCTCTACTTCCTTTTCTTCTCCCCTCCCCTTCCCCTTTCCCTTTCCCTTTTTCTCTCCTTCCTTCCTCTTCCTTCCTTCCTTCCCTCCCTTCTCGCCCCCTCTCCTTCCCCTCCCTCTCCTCTTACCTGGCTCACCTGGGCGTTACCTGAATCTGTGCTCACGATTGCCACTTCTACCTGTCCTGCTGACGCTCACTTAATGGAGTCCACTTCTTATGCACCTTTATTAATTACTCCTACTGTCTTACCTGTCACTTTCTTTTCTTCCCGTCTACTTGTCTGTCTTTAATTTTCCCTTAACTCTTCTCTTTATTTCTTCCTTTTCCTATGCCTTTCAACTTCGCTCTCTCATCAGTACCTCTCTATATCTTCTTCCTATCGTTCCCTTTGCCTTTTATTGACCTGTTCTTCATCCTACTCTTCTTTGCTTCTTCCATTACTGTTTTTCTTAATTCTTCAGTTTCCTTATTCTGTACTCTCTACTTTTTCTCTGCTTCCTCTCGTTTCAAGCCCTTTCCTTTGCCTTCTATTACCCTGCTTTTCCATCCAACTTCTTACTTCCTCCAATCTCCAGTTCTTTTTTCCTTCTTCCTTCCTTTTCATTCTTTCCTCACTCTCCACCCTTAACCTTTCCCCTGATTCTTCTTCTCTTCTCCTGCCCTTTCCCTTTTCCTCTCTTACTTATTTCCTCCAATTTCCAGCTTCTTTTCCTTCCTTTCTCCACTTGTTTTCCTCATTTTTTTGCTTACTCATTCTTCCACCCTCAATCTTTACTCTGCTTCCTCTCTTCTTTGACTCTTTCGCTTTCCATTTTACTCCTTACGTCCTATAATTCCCAGCTCTTTCTTCCTCTTTCATCCATTTGTTTTGCTTTTCTTATTCTCACTCTTGTTTCCTCACTATCCACCCACAACCTTCTCGCTGCATTCCCCTCCTCTCCTTCCCCTCCCTTTCCACGGCCATCCAGACTCGCTCCTCGCTAGGCATGGGCGCGGAACAAGGCCGTAAACCACGCTCCTGCTGTGCCGCCGCCCGCTTGGCCCGTTTTTCCTCACTCCTGTTTCCTCTTTTTCCCGTCCGCAAGTAGGCCAGTATGTATGAGGGGGTGGGTGGGGGTGATTGGGTGAAAGAGAGAGAGAGAGAGAGAGAGAGAGAGAGAGAGAGAGAGAGAGAGAGAGAGAGTATTGACAAACTGTTTAAAAGGCTCCTTCCCCTTCGCAGTCCTTCACTTCGTCCACTGCAGTTTCTTTTCTCTTCTCCTCCTTCTCCTCCTCCTTCTTCCTTCTTCTATCAATCATTTTTTTCCCATCCCCCTCTCCTTCTCTTCCTCTCCGGCTCCTTCCTTCCCACCCTTTTCACTTCATCCATCCTTTTTCCTCCCTTCTCTCTCTCCTTCCCTCCTCTTCCTCTCTCCCTCCCTCCTTCCCATCCGTCTTTCTTTACACTCATATTTTTCTCCCCAAGACTTGATGTGATAAAGAGCCAGGCAGTGTTACCACCTTCACCCAACACCTTACACCTCACACTTACCTCACCCTCACCCCCCCCCACCTATCCTTCTTCACCCCAATCCCTACACCCACCCAGATCCCTCCCTCTCTTTATACCACCTCGTCTCCTCACTCCTCAGCTCCTTACAACCCACGGCAATGTCTCCTAACCCAATACCATCTCTTCTGTCCCTTTCTCTCCCTTTTCCCTTTCCCCTACTCTTGTTTTCCTAGTTCTCCTCTTAGATTATTAATATGCATGCATTAAATTTACTTACATGCTTCCGCTTCTTCTGTACTTCCACCACCCACACCCACGTACATAAAACGCCCACAGCATCTTTTTTTCTTCTTTATTTCCTTCCCTCTACTTGTTTTCCCATTGTACTTTCATTTTGCCCTTAATTTGTCAGCCCTTGTTCCCTCGCCCTCCATCTTCCCTCCTCCTCCTCCTCCTCCTCCTCCTCTTCCTCCTCTTCCTGTAGCCAATATTCCACAGTTTACAGAGTTTTCCACCGCCATGACGAAGAGACGGAAGGGAGGGTAAGGGGAATGAAGGAAAGGGAGGGCACTGAACTTACCTCTCCCCTCTCTTTCCCTCCTCTCTTTCTCTCTCTCCTTCCTCTCCCTCCTCTCTCCACTCTCCCTACCCTTTCTCTCCAGCCACTCTCCCTCTTCCCACTCCCTCCCCTCTTCCCTTTCCCAAGCCTCTCTCCCCCTCTTCCCTCTCTCTCCCCCTCCTCTAACTCCCTGTCTCTCTTCCTCTCTCAGTCTCTCTCCCCTTCTGCCTACCTTTGATTGGCTCGCTCCAGGTGGTTTGCTTTATTTTTCTTTCCTTTTGGTCGAGCTCTGTAAATACTGCGGGACACACACACACACACACACACACACACACACACACACACACCGGGGGGCGGGGATTGGGGGGAATGACCGGCCGGCGCAGGGGGTGACTGACTGACTGACACTGACTTCGTAACACCCCGCATGACTGACCGTGGCCCGCCGACTGTCTATCAAGTTACCTGTCCGGCCCCGCAGGTAACACGGACACTAATGAACAGGCTGACTGATGGAGCGATGCGGCGGAACGGTCACGCGGAATTGATAGCTGTTTTGGGTTGTCTGTTTTTTTTTTTTTATCTGTTTGTATCTGTCTGTGTGTTTGTCACTTTGTCTCTATGTATGTCCGTGTCTGTCTCTCCCTTTCTGTCTGCGTGTTTCTGTTTCTCTCTCTCTCTCTCTCTCTCTCTCTCTCTCTCTCTCTCTCTCTCTCTCTCTCTCTCTCTCTCTCTCTCTCTCTCTCTCTCTCTCTCTCTCTCTCTCTCTCTCTCTCTCTCTCTCTCTCTCTCTCTCTCTCTCTCTCTCACACACACACACACACACACACCACACACACACACACACACACACACACACACACACACACACACACACACACACACACACACACACACACACACACACACACACACACACACACACACACACACACACACACACACACACACACACACACACACACACACACACACACACACACACACACACACACACGCCATAGTTTTCCAATATTTCATTCCAATATAATTAAGTGCAATGACTTTGGATTGCGTTATATTATTCAGGCCAATAAATAACTATTTCCTCGGAAAATACATTTTTGCGCGGACAACTTTTTGAAATCAGCTGATTGCTAATGATGCCAATATTATTATCATTATTATTTTTATTATTATTATTATTATTATTATTATTATTATTATTATTATTATTATTATTATTATTATTATTATTATTATTATTATTATTATTATTATTATTATCATCATCATTCTCATTCTTATTCTTATTCTTATTATTCTTATTATTATTATTTTTTTTTATTATTATAACTTGTTGCTGCTACTTTTTTCGATTTTTTTATTATTATTACTCCTCTTGATGCTGCTGGCTGTTATCATCATTATCGTCGTCGTCATTATCATCATCATCATAATCATTTGTATTTAGTCATTATTACCTTTGCGCTGGGTGTGTTCGTAGCGTGAGTGACAGGAGCACAAATCGCAACACTTGGGTATAGGAAACCATGTATACAGTGCAGGTGAATCAAAAGGGAAGAAGATGTGATACCAAAATCTGATCACGAGGCTGTGTAGCTTTTCAATACGGTACAGGAGAGAGCCAGGGACCGAACAAAAAGATATATGCATGTTAATTTTTTTGCTGTTATAAATGAGATACGTACAAAAAAGCAGAAAAAAATGTTCGGTTCAGATATGGACGAGATTATTTCAGGCACATTCGTCAAGACAATGAAAAAAAATGTAGCTTTTAAAAAAGATACGAGGGAGTTATCGTAGCATGATGTAGACGATACTTAAGGGGGGGGGGAGAGAGAGAGAGAGAGGTTACATAAATAATCTTCCGTGGATTCTGTACTTCAACATTAATGAGCGTGTGTTGTTCTTCGCCTCTCGACCCCACCAACACGGCTGTCCAGAACACGTTTGAGAGATTGTGAAAATATTGAGTGAGTGTGTTCGTGAGTGTTGTGTGTGGGGGGGAGGTGGGGAAGGCGAACTAATATATATAGTGTCAGACTGAGATATTTTGAAGGAGGGGGGGGTGGGGGAGGTCTGCGTCAGGGTGTGGTGTGTTGTGATATAGATGTGTGTTCTTGAGTGTGTTGTGTTGTGGGGGTGAGGAGTCAGACTGCAGTGTGTGGAAATATATAGTGTGTTATTGAGTGGTGTGTTGGTGGGGGGGGGGGGGGGTAGGTATGCGTCAGGGTGGGATGTGTAGAAATAATTTATATATATAGTAGAGTGTGTCTGTGAGTGTGGCGTGTTGTATTAAGATAGTGCAGCGTCAGTGTATGTGTGTGTGTGTGTGTGTGTGTGTGTGTGTGTGTGTGTGTGTGTGTGTTTGTCAATGGTGTGTGGAAATAAAGAGTGTATGTGTTTAGGTTTCTTGTGTCGGGAGGGAGATCTTTGTCGGGGTGGTATGTGGAAAAGTATATAGTGTGTGTGTCCGCTCGTGGGGTGTACTGTGAGTGGGGGGAGGTGGAGCGCGCCGAGTCAGGGTGGAATGGTTTGTGTGTTAACATTATATTGTGTGGGGAGTACAGGTTTGTCTTGATTCTTGAACTCTGAACTCCTGCCTCCTGCCTCCTTCTCCTCCTCTTCCCTCTCCGCTAAATTGTGCCCTTGTCCCTTCTTTCTCCCTCTTCCCAATCCCCTCTTCTCCTTATGTGCTTCCCCTCTTTGTTCCCTTTCCTTTCTTTCTTCCTCTCCCCTTTCCCACCTCTCTTCTTCCTTCCTATAACTCTTCTTCCTCCCTCTGCTCCCCTCTTCCTTCCTCCCCCACTACTTTCCCCTCCTTCTTTCCTGCGCCCCCTCTCTCACACACACACACACACACACACACACACACACACACACACTTTTACTACCCCTTCCCCTCCTCCCCTCCTCCCCTCCCTGCGTCACATATTATCATTAACTGTTATCGGTGTAACTGTCCGCCGCGCGCCATCACTGTCTGACGGCCCGGATGGATCATAACTGTCGGGAATTACGGCCTGTGACGCTGAACCCCCCTTCGAACCCCCCTACCGTCCACTCTCTCCTTTTATCTTCCCTCCTGTTCCCTGTCCCTTCCCTCTCGATTCCCTTCTCCTAATCCCTCCCTTCCTCCTCTCCCTCTGCCTCCTTCTGCTCTCTTTCCTTCCTCCCTCCTCTCATTCCTCTCGTCTCCCCACCTACCTACTTCCCCTCCCTTCTCTCTTCTTCTCTGATCTTCCTTTCTGCTCCGCTTTCCTTCTCTGTCCTCTCCTACATCTTCCTTCCTCCTTCATCTCCTTCTTGTTCCCTCTCTTTTCTCCCTTTTCCCAATCCCCTCTTCTTCCTACATGCTTCCCCTCTTTGTTCCCTTTCCTTCCTATGCCCCTTTCCTTTCCTTCCTCCTTTCCCCTTTCCCATCTCTCTTCCTCCTTCCTATACCTCCCTTCCTCTATCTTCCCCCTCTTCCTTCCTCCCCTACCACTCTCCCCTCCTTCTTCCCTGCGCCCCCTACCTCCTCTTCCCCTCTTCTCCACCTCCTCCACCCCTTCCCTCCCCATCCCTCCCTTTCCCTCCTTCTCCCTCCTTTTCTCCTCCCCCTCCTCCTTCCTCCCATCTCTCGCAGTGGTTGTAAGAGGAGAGAGTTTTGTCAGTGATCGGAAAAGTTCCTTAATTTTGTTCTTTTTTTTCAATGAGAGAGAGAGAGAGAGAGAGAGAGAGAGAGAGAGAGAGAGAGAGGGGGGGTAGTTTAGTTTAATATTCTGTATCTCTGTTAATGCCATTGTACTAATTGAACTCGTTGCTGTATTTAGGGATTATCAATTATCGTCGTTATTGTCTTTATTAGTATCATCATTAATAATAGTAGTAGTAGTAGTAGTAGTAGTAGTAGTAGTAGTGATAGTAGTAGTAATGGCGGTAGTAGTAGTAGTAGAGGATATGGTGTAGCAGAGGTGATAATATATTCTTGTCGGTAGAGGTGGTGGCGATGGTGGTGTTGATGGTGGTGGTGATGTTAGTAATGGTGTTGGAAATGGAGGTAATGGTTATGGTGATGCTGGTAGAACATAACATTTGCATTAATATCTCACACACACACGCGCACACACACACACACACACACACACACACACACACACACACACACACACACACACACACAGTCATCCTCCCCACCCACCCCCACAGTACCTCCCAGACACCCCTCTGCCCTTTCCTCCCCTCACACTGATGCCCCTCCCCTCGTGCCCCTCTCACACAGCCCCCCTTCCCTCTCCTCCCCCCCTCCTCATCCACTCCACACATACACACCATTTAACTTGCAGATGAAGCGTCAGTTCCCGCCTCGCTATATTTACGAGGTGGTGACGCCCTGGCCGCTATTACCTGCAATATTTGTTACACTGTGTCGTGGTGCGGTGGTGGTGTGGTGAGTGGTGGTAGTGAGGATGGGGGGAGGTGGAGGAGGGGGTTGTAAAAGTTGTTGGTGTGCTAAAGGTGTGAGAGGTGGTAAAAGTAGTGGTAATGGTTGTAGAAGAGGTAGTAGTAGTAGTAGTAGTAGTAGTAGTAGTAGTAACAGTAGTGTAGAAGGCGTTTTAGGCGAGTGGTACAGTGTCAAAGTAATGGTGGTGGTGGTAGCGAAGGTAGTGGTGATGGCTATGGTGCTAGCGAAGGTAGTTGTGGTGGTAGTGGTAGTGGTAGTGGTAGTGGTAGTGGTAGTGCCTTCCTTTCTCTTCGCCTCAGCACACACACACACACACACTTCCTCCCTGCCTGTCTCTCCCTTCCTCTCTCTCTTCCTGCGGCGCGGCGTGTGTCCAGCAGTAGCGGCGTTCTGTCATGTGCGTTACTGGAAATGTCCTTTTTCTGTCAGTCTTTTTCTCCTTTCCCTTTTCCTCCGCCTGTGTGCTGCCGCGGGCCTTCAGAGGGGGACGCTCGCTGCCTTCAGAATCAAATTTAGACATATATATTTTTGCGTCCTTTCCTTTGCGGAGCCGCGCCGACCTGTTTCTGTCTGTTTCGTAGTTTTATATTTATCCGTTCATTTATTCACGTTCTTTCTTATTGCATGGGGATTGGCGTTCGTGTTGTTCAGAGTTATCTTCTCGTGTTCCAACCCTGTGACGTTTTCTTTCATTCCCTGCGACAGATTCAGCTTTTTGGAACTCTTCGCTGTAAAGGACGAGAGGAAGGTGGTAGATAAAAGGGAAGAAAGTAAAATGGAAAAAAAATATGAGAGTGAGTGAGTGAGGGGTGGGAAGTGCACGGCTTGGCGAGGTGGTATGGGATGACTGGTCTAGCACAGCACCATTCCTCACCATACTGCGTCCATACACTCTCACCATACCACACCACAACACACCACAGCACATCATAGCACCATAACCTACAGCACCACAGCATGCAGCATCTCACCCAAGCACAGCATCATAGCACACCATACAGCATCACAACTTACAACACCACACCATCGAAGCCAACCACACCGTACCACAGCACCACAAAACACCACACAGCATCACAGTCTACACCACAGAACACCATAGCACACCACAACACTCATCATTGCGACTTAAACTTACAACACCACACCACACCCTTCCAAACAGCCTACCACACCACACCACACTACACCTTAGACCACCCCTCCACACCACACCAAACAACACCACACCACAACCCACTACACTATTCATTCCCCAACCATGACTCCAGTAACTCAAAATCCTTCACTGCTATCTCACTATCGATTCACTACTTATAACCAGACTCATGTACTTGTCGTGGTCATGAAACTGATGGTGATGGTGATAGTGACGGGCCAAGGGACTGTGACGAGGCTGGTGTGAAGGGCTCCAGGAATATGAATCACTATAATGGTGTGTAAGAATAAGTGATGGAGGAAGTAATGGTGATCGTGGAGGTTTTCATGGTGGCGGTGAGATCGGTATTGTGATTTATGGTGATGTGTTGTTGGTGTTAACGACTGAAGCGAACGAGTCATTAGTTGGCGTATAGTGTTTTTTTTTTTTTTTTTTAATTTTACGCCAGAGGAAGCAGTTGAGCGCAAAAAAGATAAAACAACGCAAAAAAAAGAAGAAAAAAAGAAAAAGAAACAATGAAATAGGAAACCAAAAGGCCACAAAAAAAGGAAAAAAAATTAAGCAAAAAAGCTGGAAAAAGGATAAAAGAAATATAGTTGCCAAGGAAAAAGCGCCCGCTCGAAAAAAAAAAAAAGGATGCAGAAAAAAAACGAAGTGAAAATTTTGTAATAGTATCTAAGTAACTTGTGCCTAGATCAGGTTTATAAATGATTACCGTGTTAATGACTATGGCGAAGAAGATATCGTTTTTTTATAATGAAAGATGTAGTGATGATGGTGGCAGAAGATGGGAATATGGTGAGCGGTGCGGAATGATGATGATGATGATGATGATGATGGTGTATGATCCTAATTTTTACAGATAATAGAGATTGTTATGCTTATTGGAGAGTAATGGAATGTGGTGAGTGGTTCCGTTCGGTGAGATCAAAATTAATATTGATTTTTTTTTACAGCTAAAGAAACAGCTCAAGGCAACAAAAAAAAGGTGTAAAAAAAAAAGCCCGCTAATCGCTGTTCCCACAAAGACAAAAGTAATGAGCGGCCAAAAGAGGGATGATGATGATGATGGTGTAAAGTATTAAGACAAACAAACTATCCTAATATGTACAGATAATCGAGTTCGTAACGAGGGTGTTAATGTGTGGATTTGGTCAGTAGTTGTGGCTTTTGAGATCAGAGTTGTGATGAGGAAGAAGAGGAGGAGGATGAGGAGGATTAGGATGCGAAGGATTAAAACAAACTATCTTAATACTCACAGATGTTAGAGTCTGTTATGATGGTGATAATGTGTGAATGTGGTGAGTGTGTGCGGTTATCGAGATCACTATTATTAATGGTGATGAGGGTGTGAAGGATTACAGCAAACTATCCTGCTTTCTGCAAATAATAAAAGGTTTGTTATACTGATGATAATGTGTGAATGTGGTCAGTAGTAGTGGGCGTGATTGTGGCCTTGGCTCGTGAACACAACTCCCGGAAAGTGCTGAGGGAGGGAAACAGTTTTTCTCGAGAGGCCGCTCATCCCCCCTCCTTCCTGACCAGCTGACCGACGTTTAGGCTTAGCGCGGCCCACGGCGAGGCCCTTCGTGTGGGCGTCCGTCATCGTGGCCGTCTGGGCGGAGAATCGAGTGGGAAAGGAAGTGGCCAAAGAACCTCCCACTTTTCTCTCTCTCCCTCCTCGCTCCCCGTCTCCTTATCCTCTCTTCTTTTCTTCCCTCTACACACTTTTGTCCTCTTTTCTCCCTTCTCCTTTCCCCTCCTTCCCGTCTGTGACCTTTCTCCTCCCCTCCCTCCCCACCTCTCCTTTTTTTTCTTCTTCGTCCCCTCTCCCTCCTCTCTTCTCCCTTCACATTTATATCCTCTACCCTCTTTTCTCCCCTTCTCCTCCCTCTCTTCTTCTCCCTTCCGACCTCTGGCCTCTTCCCTCCATCCTCCGTCTCTCTCCTTTCTCTCTCCTTCCCCACATCTCTCCTCTTTTCTCCTCTGCCTCTCTCCTTCCTTCCCTTACCCTTTTTTTCTCTCCTCCCTCCTTTCAACTGTCCACTTACCCCCCTATTCCACCCCTCTCCCTCCCTCCCTTCCTTCCTCTCTCTTGATCCTCGGCCCACTTCCCCCATTTTTTTCCTTTCCCCGGCACAAGAGGGATGAAGAAGTAGCCCCTCACCGCCCTTCGTCAGGCCAGGCCAGGCTCCGCGGCGCCCTGACCAGAGTGTTGCAGTGTTGGGGTGTTGTAGGTGTTGTTAGTGTTGACTCAGGGATTAGTTTTGGTTTGTTTTTCCTTTAGTTCCTCCTCTTGCTCTTCTTTGATTTGTTCTTCTCTCCTTTCCACTTCTCACACTTCTATAGTTTGTTCTTTCTCCGTCTCTTCTCTCACACTTCTTCATTTTGTTTTCCCGCCAGTCCCTCCTCTTGCTTGTATTCAGTTTGTTTTTCCTCCGTTCCTCCTCTTGTTCTTCTTCTGTTTCCTCTTCCTCCTAGCAATTCCACCTCTCACACCTCTTCGGTACCTGCTATTTTTCTCTCCCTCTCCTCCAACCCCCCCCTGCACGTCTCTTTCCCATCTCCTCTGTCTCCTTCCTTCACACCTCTCCTCTATCCTTCTCTCCTGTCTCCTCTCTCCTCCCTCCATACCTCTTCCTCTTCCAGTCTTCTTTTGTCCCTTCCCTTCTCCTTCACTTCCGCCCTCTGTCCTTCTCCTCCTCCTCCACCTCCCTCTCTCTAACACTTCTTCTGTCCCTCTTTTCTTCACTCGTTTTCCTCATTATATATGTGTACTGTTCCTCCTTTTCCGATGAGAGAGAGAGAGAGAGAGAGAGAGAGAGAGAGAGAGAGAGAGAGAGAGAGAGAGAGATCATGTAAGATGTAAAAATAAAGAAAAAAGAAAGATCACACGTTATCGCTATATAAAGCCCCACCAGGATATCACCTTCAACACGCGCCGCACTGTTTGTCGGTCCGGTGTCACAAGAATACCATGAAGCGGCTCGAGTGAACGGACGAACGTGACACAAAATTAATTATTGTATCCATTATGACGAAACCTTGCCTGTGCGTGTGTGTGTGTGTGTGTGTGTGTGTGTGGAGATATATAGATAGGGATGCATTGATAGATTGATAAATAGGTAAAGAAATATATAGATAGGAGTTTGTGTTCTCTTTCTTTACTAGCTTTTCCGCCACCAGTACAACACATTACGAACAACATGAGTCTTTTTTCCCCTCCGGCTCAACCGTGCGAGGAAGGATTAATCTCTTTACACTGGAGAAGAGACGCCTACGAGGGGATACGATTCCAGTAAATACATGATAAAGCTCAATAACGTCGTTCACTTCAAGTCCTTTGAACTGTAAACTAACTCAAGAACTAGAAATATATGTCTAACCATTCAAGCAAGTCGATGTAATACAACCATTTGTCAGGCGTTTCTTTTCATATCGATTCATCCGATGCTGGAATAATTTTCTCTCATGAATAGTAAATGCGAATACCATAAACTCTTTGAAAAATCGTATCGACCGTTATTTCGTTGCGTCAGAAGTAAACTGAATACCGAAGCGCTTTCATATGCTCTGCGGGCACCAAGTGACTTTCGAGCATATTAAATCACCAGAGCGGGCATCCTCATTATGAGCCAATAGGCTTTCTGTTGCCTGCATTTCCATATTTCCAAGTTTCCATGTGTCTCCACCTTCCTCGCAGCACCGTCATGTACTCCCTCCATTTTTTTTCTTTTTTGCTTTACCTACACTCCCAACCACCGCCACAACACCACAAACAACACCAAACCATTAACCTTTTATCACATCCACGTGTTAGTTGTTCCACCAGGCGTTTGTCATTTGTTTTGTTTGTGTTTTCTTGCTTTACTTTCTCCCCGTCATCACCACAAATACTACACCAGATCATTGACCCTTTTATCACCTCCACGCGTCTCCACCTTCCCCGCGCCACCTAACTCACAGTCTTATTATCACCTGGCGCACCTCAATCGTCCACTCCCCACACCTTAATTAAGCCATTGCTCACCTGCGCGCCGTCACCTGCCATGCATATGATTAACCTCGCGCGGCCTCTTTTATACTGTCCATAAACTAATTAACATTTTTCTCACGTTCCAGGTGAGTGACGGACGACCGCGACGACAGAGGTGAAGGGACGGTGAGTGGGGTGAGAGGGGGAAGGGAATGCTGGGATGGGAAGGGAGAGAATGGGAAGCTGAGAGGGGAAAGGACGGGAGGCTGAGAGGGAAGATGATGGGATGCTGAGAAGGGAGAGAGAGAGATGCTGAGAGGAGAGAGAAAGGGATGCTGTGGATAGTGTGAGGAGGAGAGGAAGCGGAGGCTGAGTGGACAGTTGAATGCATGAGAGGAGTGGACGAGATACTGAGAAGAGATAGGCTAGGATGCTGAGAGGGGAGTTAGATCATATAGAGGGGAGAGTGAATTGAAAGTTGAATGCCTGAGGAGAGAGGACGGAGGCTGAGAGAGGGGTGAGATCTGATAAAGGGAAGAGGAAAGGAAGACTGAGAGGAGATATTGATGCTGTGAGGGGAAGGGCAGAAAGAGGAGGTGGGGAGAGAAGGGGAGAGGGACTGAGAGGAAAACTGGATGCTGGAGGGGAGAGGAAGGAAAGAATGCGAAGGGAGCTGGATGCTGGAGGGGTTTCGAAGGGGAGACTGAGGGGAGAGGTAGACGTTGTTGAGGAGAAGGAAGAAGGGGAGGGTAAGTGGATGATTTTGGTGGGTGGGGAGAGAGGAAGGGGGCCTGGTTGTTGGCAAGGGGAGAGGAAGGGAAGCTGGTTGTTGGTGATGATGGGAGAGGAAGGGGAGGATGGAAGGGAAGATGACGTCGTTGGTGGGGAAGATGGGAAAGAAGCGGACGATAGGAAGGGAGTTTGATGTTGTCGATAAGTGTGGAAAAAGAAAGGGGAAGACGGGATGGGAGTTTAATTCTGTCGATAACCATGAAGAAAAAAAGAAAGGGATAGATGGAAAGGATTTTGATGATGTCGTTGAAGAGTATATACAGAGAAAAAGGAGGATGGGAAGAAACTTTGACACCGATGAATCGAGAAAAAGAAGGAGGCGGAGAAGGAGGTGGTGGAGGAGGAGGGAACGAGTTAAGGGGACAGAAGGGAAGGTTATAGGTTAGTGGAAAAATAAATGGGATGTGAGGTAGTAATGGATGACTGAAATTATGTTAGTGTTATATATAGATAAAAAAAAAAACTAAGGGAAGGGGGATGAATAATGGAGAATCAATAGAATATATCAGTATGTGGATAGAAGGGGAGAGGAGGGAATGTGTTAAAGAAATGGGGGATATAGGCAAGATGATGGGTAGGAGATATGGGATGTCGGTAGGTGGTAGTATAGGTTAGTATGGGGTGTGGGAATGAACCTGGGAGGGTGTGTGGGTGTGGGTGTGAAATTGATAGGGTGTGTAGGGATGTGGTTGGGAAGGTGTGTGAGGTTAGGTTAGGTTAGGTGGACAACTGACAGGGTGTGTGAGTGTGAAGTTGATGGGATATGAGGAGAGGATGGGTAAGACAAAATTGAAAGGAGGAGATGGGTGAAAAGTATCAAAACACCTCTCCACCCGAAATTGACCTCTCTTCTGACCTCCCATTCTTATATCTTTCGCCATCTCCTTGTGCATTGTGTCTTCCCATTTTCCTCAATTTACCTTTTTTCTTTTGTCACTCCTCTAGTTCATAATACGCTTTTCACCTTACTATCTTAATGTGCCTTCCATGTTTAGTTTCCCACTCTTGCTTATTTTCCCTTTTTCACTCACCTCTTGTCTCTCTCGTTTCTTCCCACCTGGCTTTTTTGTTGCTGTTGTTTGTGTTTTGCCCTTGAGCTGCCCTCCTTTGCTACATAAATAAGAGGAGGATGTGACAGCTTAGCAAGGGGGACGTGGGCTTGGCAAGGGACGAGAGGAGGAGGAGGAGGATGGGAAGGGAGTTTCATCTTGAGTCTAGGAAAGAAGGAGGATGGGAGGGGGAGTTGGGCGTTGTTGATGGCTGAGAGAGGGGAGAAGGGAAGGGAGGAGGAGGATGATGGGGAGTTAAAGGGGAAGAGAAGGGAAGGGGAAGAACAGGGGAGTGTGAGGCGTTGCGTAAAGGTGTGCACGTATTTGTTATTTGACCCCTGACCCTTGACCTCTTAATAATAATGATAATAATGATAAAAAGGATACGCTTACGTCCACAACTACATCATTTTTTTTTTTACAGCAAAGGAGACAGCACAAGAGCACCAAAAAAAGGAAACAACAATAAAAAAGCCCGCTACTCGCTCCTTCTGTATTATTATTATTATTATTATTATTATTATTATTATTATTATTATTATTATTATTATTATTATTATTATTATTATTATTATTACTAGTATCATATTATTATCCCTAGCCAGCCAACATCATCCACACGCCTTCCTCCATTATTGAACCGACTGAAGAATGACAGGAATGGACACAAAGCAGCGCCCACCTGACTGTCCCTTCCCTCCTGTCCCTCTCCTAACTCCACCACCACCACCAACAACAACCATCACTCCCACGACCACCACCATCACTACCACACCGAACATCACCACACTTCCTTCTACCCCTCCCGCACCACCACCACCACCAACCATCACTCCCACCACCACCACCACCATCACTACCACTCATCACCACCACACCGAACACCACCACCACACTTCCTTCTACCCCTCCCGCACCACCACCACCACACTGCCTCCATCACACCGCCTCCTACCCCTTCCCCACCACCACCACGCACACACCACCACGCACACAACACCGCCTCCTACCCTCCACATCACCACTGCACCCCACGCCACACCGCCTCCTCACGCTGCCGCCGCCGCCGGGTCGACTCGGGGCTGTTCAATATTCGGCGGTCGGCATTAATCTCAATTACTGTCGACTCGTATTGTTAGTTTTATTTGCGAGGCGACAAAAAAGCCGAGTATGAACGCTCCGCCGCCGCCGCAGGGGATACGTCGGCGCTCCCACGAACGGTATACGCACGTGCAGCGTTTCCACGTTAAATGTTTGAGTGGCACTTTAATTAATTTGTACGTAATGGGTAAAAAAGAGCTGGTTGATTTTATGTCCACTGCGAGTAGCTTTTTTCATTTGTGTGTGTGTGTGGTGAAGGGAATTAAGTTAAGTGCAGGAAGAGGAGAGTGAGATGGAGGAGGAGGAGGAGGAGGAGGAGGAGGAGGAGGAGTTAAGTTAAGGATAGAGGAAGGAATGAAGAATGACAATGGGAGGATAGAAGAAATAACTGAGATGAAGGAGGAATGAAGAAAAAACGATGGAAAGATAGACAAAGGAAATCAGAAGGAGGATAAGTTAGGAGAGAAAGGGGGAAGAGGGGGAAAGAAGAAAGAGACAGTAAGCATAAAAGAAAAGAGAATGAGAAGGATGATGATGAGGAGGAGGAGGAGACAAGAAAAAGACAGTAAGAGATCAAGAAAATGAGAGGGATAAATAGAAGGAGGAGGAGGAAAGAATAAAATAAAAGAAGGAAAGAATAAAGAAATACGATATAAGTTAAGAAGAAAGGAACAGCACAAGGGAGAGGAGGGACAGAGGAAGGCAGGGAGTGAGGTAAAAGAATCCAGCCGGGCCGTGTATACGAGGTCACCCTGGAAATGAACGCCTCTGTTTTCCTCCTAATCTTGCCAACGCAGGAGGGAGAGAACCTTGCCCCAGAGAGAGTTCCGCCAGTGGGTTGTGGTCGGGGGGAGGCACATGGACCCACGGAACCTCAAGTCAGGCGGGTTAGTGTTGGTAGATGGAGTAACATAACCTTTAGAGCTCAAATGAAAAAGCGTCCATCAGTAAAAGTAGTTGAGCGGAGCCTTCCCTTGGTGTTGAAAGAGGGAGTAACGTGTATAGAGCTTACCTAAAGGAGCGTCCAGCAGTAGAAGCGAAGTCAAAGAGAAGCATCAGAGCCTAGGAAGATTGAAGTCAAGGTGGCGGGGCATTGAGGGAGGCAGTTCACGGTTTACGGTTCACCAAGAAAGTCCGTCTGTTTTCTGTGTTGTCTGTGCGATGAAGCAACGTTTAGATCCTACCTGAAGAAACGTCCAGTAAAAGGCAAATTACAGAAGAGGATCATTGCCCGGAAAACTTAGAGACGATTGTGAATATAAATAGACAGACAGATAGATAAGTTCAATCAGTTCACTCCTCTCAAGTTCGCCTGTTTAGTGTGTGCTTGGGATGGAGTTATGTATAGAACTTACTTGAAGAAGCGTCCGTCAGTAGAGTACCAACGCCCGGAAAACTTAGAGACGATTGTGAATATAAATAGACAGACAGATAGATAAGTTCAATCAGTTCACTCCTCTCAAGTTCGCCTGTTCAGTGTGTGCTTGCGATGGAGTTATGTATAGAACTTACTTGAAGAAGCGTCCGTCAGTAGAGTACCAACGCCCGGGAAGCTTAGAGACGGTAGTGAATAGAAATAGACAGACAGAGAGATAAGTTAAAACAGTTCACACCCACTCAAGTTCGCCTGTTCTGTGTGTGCTTGGGATGGAGTTATGTATTGAACTTACTTGAAGAAGCGTCCGTCAGTAGAGTACCAACGCCCAGGAAGCTTAAGGCCTTGGCGGTGGTGCTTTAAGTAGACATCTCACCTTCACACCAGGGTATCACGACACCTCTCCTCCCGAAATTGACCTCTCTTTTTTGGCCACTCCTTTGACCTCTATTCAGGAGCAGTAAGTAGCGGGCTTTTTTTATATTTTTCTTTACGCCCTGGAACGGTCTCCTTAGCTGTAAAAAAAAAAAAAGTCCGTCTGTGTTCTGTGGTTGGTTCGTCCCTGCCAGCGTGGGCGACCCTACCTCGACTGTTATGGCGCCCGACACACGTTCCTCGCCGCAATATTGAGCAGAAGGAACACGTTTTCCCACTCCTGCTACTGCTGTTCTTGTTACTGGTATTTCCGCTACTGCCACCACCGCCACGGATAGACAGGCATAGACGCGCCATCAACACCACATTCACCATCGCCACCACCACCACATCGTCATCGTCACCCCCGCCCACACGCCATCACCGCCATAATCTTTTCATAACCCCGCAGCGTATCGTCACACAGAGCCTTCCCCTGCTCATCCTGCGCCACCCCAACCCAACCCAGCCACAAAAAAATGAAACTGCAGTATTTGGGAGGCCGTCAGCGCGCCGCCCTTTACCCCTACCCCTCGTCCTCCTCTCCCCTACCTCCTCCTCCTCCTCCTCCTCCCCGGCCGCCATCTGCTCCCCTTCTGCAGTTCACGCCGCTTAAAAATATCGCCTGGGACATAAATCCGGGAACTTCATAAACTGCGGCGAGGAATCACTCCCGTAAGTGTGGGGGCGGAAAACGACCGGCGAATGTTGTTACGGCGGGAAGGGAAGGGAAGGGAAGGGAAGGGACGGGATTGGAAGAAAAGGAGAGGGAAGGGATGGGAAGGAAAGGGAAGGGGAGAGAGAGAAAGGGGTGAGAAGAGAAGGGTTTGGAAGGGAATTGAAGGGAAGGGTTGAATTTGGGTTGGGAAGGGTATTGAAGGGAACGGAAAGGGTGGAAAGGGAAGGGAAAAAGAGAGGAGGGGATGATCGAGTTAGGTTGGGAAGGGAGTTGAAAGGAAGGGAAGGGTTGAGTGGGGTGGGGAATGGAATGGAATGGGAGGGAAGGGGAGGGGAGGTAAGAGAAAGGTTGAGTTGGATAGGGGAAGGAAAGGGATTGAAAGCGGAGGGAATGAAAGGGAATGGGATGAAAGCTCAAGGGTGGAAGAGGAGAGAAAGGAAGGGAAGGCAAGGGATCGTTCGGGGCTTTGCTGTTAAGTAATTCATTTCATTCATTATTTCCAGGCTATTGGAGCGAAAGGCGTTAATTTTTCAACACACACACACACACACACACACACACACACACACACACACACACACACACACACACACACACACACACACACACACACTCGACGCTCTCTCTCTCTCTCTCCCTGTTTAAAGGGTAAAAAAGGGACTGTGATTGAATGTTATGTCCTCCTCCTCCTCCTCCTTTTCCTTCTCCTCCTCCTCCTCCTCCTCCTCCTCCTCGCGTTCTTCTTCCCCTCTCAGTCCTCCGTTCTCTACTCTTTCCACTTATTTCTTCTCCTCTTATTTCGAATCCTCTCCTTTTCTCTTCCTTCCTCTTCTCTCCCCTTCCCCTGCTCTTCCCTTCTTGTCCTCTGTTCCCTACTCTTTCAACTCCTTTCCTCTTTTGCC